>NC_041221.1:30148966-30185995 GCF_002837175.3 Physeter macrocephalus
AAGGGGAGGAGGAGAAGGAGAAGAAAAGAAAGGACAAAAGAAAGAAAGGGAGGGGGGAAAAAAATCCAAGAAATTTGTAAAATGTTACTTTGCCATCACGTGGAAACTCTCCCTTCATGCCTGTCAAATGATTACGACCAAAGCGTCTTGGCCTCAAAAATAATGCACATAAAAAAACTGACATTTAAGAATGTAATTCTATAAGCTGTTTGCAATTAGAACTGAATCATTTAAGTTATCTGGGTTCAGTCATGGCAAGAAAACTATCAATAGAATCGGGACAAAGAGATTGTAACTATTTGCTGGCCTGTTTCTGCCCGGGGGCACCTCAATCCTATGCTTACCATTTATATAAGCCTAAGTGAGTCTGGTAACTGCCATTTGTACCAGAATTCCTAATATTTGAAAAGGTACGAACATACTGAGACCCTCCCTCAATCATGGTAGCTTTTAATTTTGTAATTTCCAATGTGATGCATAAGGAAGTTCTGAATTATCTCCTAAAAACAAACAAAATTTTTTTATGCTTTTCTATTAACCGTCAGCTGCAGGCACTGGTCGGGGGCTGGTTAAACGACACACTCCCTCACTCATGATTTCTCAATTTATGCTTCAGTGAGTCATTCTGGCCTATGATGATGCATTATGTCCTCTTGATGGCACATTTCTCCAGACTCTCTGCTCTGGCTCTTCCAAGACATTTGGGCAAAAAAGCAAATAAAGACTCCCACCATCATGTGACTCACAGAAGCCTTACCTACTCCTGCCGTGGGTTCCTGAGCATTTGTAAAACTCTCCCACCAAATAATTCTCTCAGAAAAGCTTTTCATACAATGCTCTTCCTATAATTGCAATTAATATGCTCTGCTGATGCATAAAGAGACTGCATCTTGAGCCAAAAAAAAGTTTAATGTAAGAAACAGCAGCTACGAGTACAAAGCTTGTTACTTCAGCAATGAGAGAAAGTTTTCAGAAATATGAAGCAGTGTTCATCAAGACTGGACTTCAAAGAAATATTTAAACTTCTCTCTGAGACGATTTTTTGATATTAAGGATCTTAGTCTAACGCTGTTGCTCTGGTTAGTGTTTAAAAGAAAAAGAAATGAAGTCACATCTTGAACAAGAGTGGTGATGGTGGTGGTGACATCATAAAACAAAAGCATCAATGCCAACGAGCAGTACATTCATCAGATGAACAAATAGGAAGCTTTATGAAGGAAAGAGCGTCTCACACCTTATCAGAAGTCTAGGGACTATCTTGGTTGGAATCAGAGTCAGAGAAATACCTGCCTTAGTTTCATGCCCATCAAAGAGAGCTCTATGCTCTGCCTATTAGATTTACTTCCACATCTTTATCTATCAATAGATTCTTTCCATAACCCGAAGGGCAAACGGAGTAAAATGCTTTAGAGACCTGACTTGGCTTCATTAAGAACATCCACCCTGAATTTATGCAACAACACACAGAAAGTGGTGCCAGTTCTCCCAGCCCAGTGGTGTCTGCTGCCACATTGCCATGTTCCCAGGATGCGGCCAAGATCGCAGCAGGATCCAGCTGCTGGGAGCGGAGGCGCCGGCCTCATCAGGCATCATCAAGCAGCTTAGGAAGGGGCAGTGCCCACTCAGGGGGCTGCTCGGCTAACCTTGACTCAATATCCAATGCGAATAGTTTCTCATGGCTTTTCCTATCATTTGCTTAGATAGCTCAAGAGCCTATGGATAATCCCAGTAAAATGTCTTTAGAGAATACCTCTTGCAGGCTTTATTGCCAGAGAAGAAATAAGGTCTGGCAATGTAGTTCCCGGACCAGAAAAGTAAAACGTGCCAGTCACAAGGCAGAGGGAAAAGTCAAAACCAGGAAAAAAGAGGGGAGCAGCTGTTCACCTCTGTCTCCCTAAACTTGGCTTCTCAGCAGGGACGTACAGCAGGATCTCCTGCTTGGGCTGCTCCAGAGGCTTGGACAGGCCTCCTAGCTTCTTTAGGGATGCTTCCCCAGCAGATAAGAATCCTTGCCTTCCAAAGACCAGATGTGTTTTAAGCCAGTGAATTCAGACCTGGCGCCATGTTTAATTTGCTGACTACAGCGCTGCCCACATTTCCCTCTGTCATGCAAGTGTTGACAGAAACTTCTTTACCAGAAGATCGAGATATTTGTTAGAGGTTCAAGGTTTTAAATGCAAAGACCTCTGGTGGCAACACTGACTGAAACACTGCTAGAGTATAATTAAGTGTATAATTAAGTCAAATGTTGGTCAAGGTCAAGGCTATTTAGTGGATACAATTCAAATGCTCTCATGTTTCCATTTACTTCCTAATATTTACGTGAAATGATAAGCTTCCATCCTACTTCTACTTCCAATGTGTCACCAATTAAAATTTAACTCCTCTTTAAAGATTTCCTTTTCTTGAATACTGATCATGTCAATTCACAGTGAGCTCTCTCCTGGAGCTGTGTCCTTATTCCTTCAAGAGATCACACTGCATAATTTATCAGTTGTATGGGATGACTTTGCTCCCAGAAACTTAGTAAACCGGGGGCAATGCTCATGTCTTTATGTCTCCGTATCCCTGTGCTACACCCAGTTCTAAGTCTTGCTGGGGCCTGATTTCCATCGTAAATTGTAAATGAAGTTGGACTGATTTTTCAGAGCTCAGAAAAGAGACTGGTATTGGCTGGGTGAGTCAATAATCTTTGATGTTATTCCATGGTATAAGGCAGTGAGACAGGAGGAGGATATCAGTTTATAGAGAATGTAATACCTTTTTAATTAAAAAAATCAGAGCAGACTATATTATAACTGCCAAGAGCTCCACTTGAACCAACTTCTTTAGAAAGTTCTTTGAGTGACTCAACATACAACAATCTTGTGCCATCACTTTATAGTTTTTTAGCATTTAACAGACACTGACTGAGCTCCTACTATGTGAACTCCTACTACGTGCATTGTGTTGTGTAGAAGAATGAACAATGAACTCCACATTCTCTATTGGGTGATTGTAGACAAGTCACCAGGCAATACCAAGACAACATGACAGCATGTTAAGTGTTATAAAGAGCAGAAAACAGAAAGATGTCAACGACAGAGGAGGGGGCTTAGCCCAGTTTAGGGGTGAGTTTTGGTGCAGGGTGCAATGAAGAATGTCAAATAGGATTCCTGTCAAAGCCTGCATCTAAGCAGAGACTTGAAGGAGGAGTTGGCTAAACGGGGTGGAGGGGAGGGTGGAGAATTCCAGGTAAAGAGACCTATAAACCGGGGAGGACACACCCCAAGGTGACTCCCAATGAGTTACACCCTTGTTTAATCCTATTAGTGTGGGTGGAACCCGTGACTTTCTTCTAGAACATGGCAAAGGTGATGTGTTATCACTCTTATGGATATGTTACATTATATAAGACTCCACCTTAGGAGACTGGAGCAGGAGCGTCTCCTGCTGGCCCTGAAGAAGTGGGAGGGCCTGGGAGGGGGTCAGGTGGTTAGAAACTGTGGGGGAACCTCTAGAAGCTGAGAGTGGCCCCAGGGGGCAGCCAGCAGGAAAAGAGGGTCCAGTGGGACTGCAGCCTCAGTCCTACAACTGCAAAGGATGGCATTCTAGAGCCATGTGAGCTTGGAAGAGGACCCCAAGCTCCAGAAGGGAATGCAGCCCCAGCTGACACTCTGAGACCCTGACAGAGGACCAGCTAAGCTGTGCCTGGACCCCTGACCCATAGATACCATGAGGTAATTGGTGTGTGTTATTAAAGCTGCTAAGTTTATGGCTGTCTGTCACACAGCAATAAATAACTAATACAATACCTCTGCATGCCATCTCTACCTTGTTAGATGTTTGTATCTTAAATCCCTGGCCAGCTGAAACCCTTCAAGAGCATGAAGAGTATGTTCATTATACACTTTCCTTTGCTAAGTGGCCTCCAGGTGATGCCTAAATACTTGTCATTAATCTCACATCAATGTTATAGACTGAATGTTTGCCATCCCCCCACCCCCAATTCTTATGCTGCAGCCCTAACCCCCAATGTGATGGTATTTGAAAGTCAGGCCTTTAGGAAGTAATTACATTTAGGAGGGTGGGGCCCCATGATAGGATTAGTGCCCTTATAAGAGGAGGAAGAGAGACCAGAACTCACTCTCCCCCGTGTCAGGACACAGTAAGAGGGCAGCTGTCTATAAAAACCAGGAAGGAGACCTTCACCAGAACCTGACCGTGCTGGCACCCTGATCTCAGAATTCCAGCCTCCAGAACTGTGTGAAATAAATATCTGTGCTTAAGCCACCCTGTCTATGGTATTTTATCAGAGAAGCTCTGAGATGAAGACAGTCAAACTGCAAGATATGTGTCTCTCTTTCCCTCTTCCTCCTCTTTCTTTTTTTTTTCAACAAAGAAACTCCTAGGTTAAAAACATAATGTGAGCAGAAACTTTAAAATATTTATCTGATGCTGCATTCCTACTGGTAGAGTCAGGAGGATGAGGCTTGAGGAACACCTCTTACTTTTGAAGACAACCATACACTCAAAGGCCGACCCCCAGCTGCCTGCATTTCTGCCTCTCCTGTGTGATAAGACCCTGGAGGTGGGTCGCATAAGGAGAATGGAACCCCAAATGAGGGCTCTGGAAGTTCCTGATCCAGGGAGAAGAGGTCATACTGCCAATTTTGTGGCTAATTTTTGCTGTTGAGGCCAGACGGCTTATCACTCAGCTAAGGGGTAAAGGCCTCAGTCACACCTGCATGTTTAAAAAAATGGATTTCACCTTGGCTTTCCAGACTGGACTTTGGGTAACCTACCGGATTTCGGACTACTTGCTGCTCTCCCACACAACAGCTCCTGTGGTGCGGGGAGAACATTCAGTATTCTATTCTAATAATGCAAAGTTAGAAGGGTCTGGGGTATCACTTCTTAGATGCCAGAGGCTGCCCAGTTCTTCCCTGGCACTGAGTCGCCCATCAGCCAACATTTGTTGACTGACTGAATGAAAACACCCGCACTTAGGATCCGATGCTTCAATGTGTCCCCAAGAACAGAGTCCCTGAAAAGTCAAGGACTTCAGATAAAAGATTCACGTTGGGAGGTTGTGACAAAGAGTATGGCTAGCATGATACCGTGCGTATCTTCCCAACACTGGAAAAACAGTTGGTTAGCAGTCATCACAGAACACCGAACTCAAACATCTCTCAGGGGGTTGATGGGACGGTCGTTCTTTCTCCGAAATTTTACCTTCGTCTTTCCCAGCTGCCACTCGCTGTTGGAGGTGTCGTAGAGCTGCAGCAGGGCCGTGCACTTGCCCCTCACGTCCTCGGGCAGAGCCACATTCCTCGTCAGCACCTTATACCTGCAAAAGAAGAATGCCCAGCGTCACCTTGTGCTAAAATCCTTTCCCCAGCCCCTCTGCAAAGAAAGAGGGTCTCTGCAGCTCCGTCTTGCCTTTTGTAAAAATCCTGGAAGGGTCTTCGGACAGCATACCCAGCTTTCCGGATCCTGACTGTCTCCAG
Organism: Physeter macrocephalus; assembly: GCF_002837175.3. Lineage (NCBI taxonomy): Eukaryota > Metazoa > Chordata > Mammalia > Artiodactyla > Physeteridae > Physeter > Physeter macrocephalus. The sequence goes on from NC_041221.1 coordinate 30,154,456, forward strand.
CATCCCGGAGTACCGCAGCTGGTTGACCACAACTGCCTGTTCAAACTGGTCGGGCATCTAAAACACGCCGAGAGGTGAGAAGATGACGTTAACAAGACTGCCCCCCACCCCCGCCATGGTTTTACACACACACGTTTTGAACCTACACAAATATACAGAACAGAAAACAAACCCCACCCCACACATCCACAGCCTAGCTGTAACAGCCAGCACCCGTGTCAGTCCTGCCCCCCATCCTTAGCCCACTTGCTCCCTGACCTTGGATTTTTTTTGAAGCAAGTCCCAGATAGTAGACACTCTCATTTGTAAATATATCAGTATCACTTTTATCTTTTTATTTTTTGGCCGTGCTTTGCGGCATGCGGGATCAGCTCCCTGACTAGGGATGGAACCCGTGCCCCCTGCAGTGGAAGTGCGGACCACTGGACCGCCAGGCAAGTGTTCCAGTATCATTTTTTAAATAGAACCACAACACTATCATCTCTTAAAAGATACCAATAATTCATTGATATTAATATCCAGGTTCAAATTTCTGATTATTTTACAAATATCATAAACGGGCCACCATTTTTAATGCTATGTTTTCCAAAGATTCTTAAGTGTCATGCAAATATCACTTTATTTACTTTTAAAAATTCAATTTCCAGGCATTTTTTTAGCTGAAGAATGCAGTGACCCAGTGAGGGCTGGGGGAGGGGTTAGGGGCTGGGGAGGAAAAGGAGAGCCTGTAAGTGGAGAAAACAGACAAAAATGAAAAAAAATTAATTTTCTCAATTTCTAGTCAGAAACCCCATTTATCGAGCTCCATGCTATGATCACTAAATAAATTAATCCCAGAACATACAAACAAAAGACAGAGGAAATCAAGCCAAGACTTAACATTCTGAACCATATTCTCTTATCTGTTCATTTGCCAAACAAACTGGTGTTGCTGACAGGACAATGGTCTTTCAGGGTAAAGCCCAAAAGTATGCCATTTCCCACTCACAGCTTTTTGGGCAGTGATTTGTTTTTTAATCCAAACAACCCCATTCCCTTTAATTAATTCGTATTTTCTTATCTTACACAACTGTGTACAAAATGACTGAAAAATAGTGCCATAGAACACAAGTACATTGTCAAAAAGTGCAAAGACGGTAAGTGGCTTAAATTTGCGAGCCTTAAAAACACAGCCAGTCATTAACACAAAATCAGGCTGAAAGCCATGTTATTCTGTACGCTTTCCAAGCTAGCAAAAAAATAAATCTGAAGAATGCTCTGCAAATCTCCCTTGCAGCGTTTGATGGAAAAGCTGCCATCATATTCAGCAGGATGACTTGTCTCATATTTAATTTCTCCTGCAAACACTGGGGTCAGATGTCTCTACTCAGCAGTATTCTACTGGAGTCTTAGCCAATAAATAAGGGCGAATATCCAAAGAACTGGGGCTCACTGGTTTCTGGTCTTAATTATTTCAAATATCCCTAGACGAGAAAGAATAAAATAAAAGCATGAAAAAATTAGCCTTGAAAACCCCTTTACCTTATCTTCGGATTGAAACACAGAGAGAGAGGCCACTGTTCTGAGGGTATTTGGTTAAAATGCTTCTGTTAGATTTATTTGGGAATATAATCTGAACAGTAGCCATCCACAACGACCAGTAGAGAGCTAATATAAAACAAACTGAATAAGGCATCAGACTTCGTTAACTCTGTTAATTCATAGAGAAATCTACGAATTTCATATTTAATCATTTGATCCTCAAAGACTTGTTAAATAGATTAAAAAAAAAAAAACCTCTCTAAATCTCTCTCAAACTTTCACTATTCCTGACCCATACTTTTTTCCTTGCTCCTTTTCTTTCAATCTCTACTTAACAAAGTCCGTACAATTCCTTAGTCTGGCACTCGTTATTAAAACACTCTGAAAAATATTACTAAAGGGACACCCCATGCAAAAAGTCCAGCCGCACTTACCATCTTCCAGTCCCTCCGAGGAACATTCCACCTTCGGTTTGGCTCTCAGGCCAAAATTCATATGGAAAACAACTGCCACACTGACCTTTTCGCCACAGCTAAAGACACTGAACAATAATGAACACCATTCCTGTGCTTTAAAAAGTGCTCGGTCGCCATGACAACCCCTTCCATTCTCGGGCTAATTAGTGTGGTGTGGTTGTAGGATTTCATACAGCCCGGGGAGGGGAGGGAGGGGGGGGGGGGGGGAGGGAGCGGGGGGGGGCGGGGAGGGGGCAACACAGGACAATCACGAGGGGAGCAGACCTGTATTTCCATTGGTGGGTCTCAACTTCCTTTTCTCTCTGGTGAATTTAATGTTCAGAGATGACACAGCTGGAGGGTGGACAAGTCACAGCTCAAAGGCACGTGGCCTTTCCAAACTTCACCTAATGCGCTCCAGTCTGTACTGGTAACTCGTTTTCCAGAACTGGAGGTCCTTCCTCCAAAGACTGCGGGCGGTGTCCTAACTGGGAGGTTTTGATGGCCGACAGCAGGGGAGGATTTGGGAAGTAACGGTCATAAACCGGGGCAGTTGTGGTCCCAGGAGTCTGGTCGCGATCCGTTTACTGAATAGAAGCGATTAAACACCTACTAGGCGCCAAGGTTTTGTGATTCATGCTTGCGCGGGAAACAAAACGCAGGGGCTGGATTCTTTTTTGTCTTAAATCAAAACCCCTCACCAGAGCAGTACATTCATTACCACTGATGAACCCACAGGGCACATCCTAATCACCCCAAGTGCATATCTGATGTCAGGGTTCACTCTTGGTGCTGCACCTTCTTTGGGTTTTGATGACTCTGTAATGACATGTGTCCATCACCAGAGCATCGCACAGAGTGGGTTTGCTGCCCTGAAAATCCCGTGCTGCATCTGTTCACTTCTACCTCTCCCCAACAGCTGGCAACCACTCATCTTTTTACCGTCTCCACAGCTTTTTTTTTTAAGACTAATTTTTTTAAAGAGTAGTTTTAGGTTCACAGCAAAATTGAGAGGAAGGTCCAGAGATTTCCCTTATACCCTCTGACCCTCACTTGCATAGCCTCACAGGGCTGATTCTGTTTCCAAGGACCCTGAAATTTAGGAGGGTGACAGGTATGCCAAACATCACTACTTATATAGTAGATGGCCTACGACAAAACCATACTAAAAATTAAAGTTACGTTCCTTGGGAACACAGGACAAAGAAAAGTACTGAGGGGGTATGGGTGTCACGTGAATTTGAACCCAGGTCTGACCCAGAGTTTGGGCTCTCACAACTCCTACTCACTGCTGGAGGGGAAGGGACATTCCACACAGAGAACACAGCACAAACCAAAGCCAAGAGGTGGAAAGAGAACCTGGCAAGTTCAGTAGTTCAGTCCGGGACGGAACGGGGAGGTGGGCAGGGACCTGAGCTGTTGGTGGACACGGCACTCAAGTTTGATGCCACCGTTTCCAGGACCAGGAGCCGCCCGCCGGGGGCAGACCTGTGCTGTAGAAGGATCCCCGTGTTGGTAGCAGCAAAACTGGAAACAAGACCAGAGGCACGGCTGGGTCTGTTTTGATACAGTGCCCATCATGAAGTGTTAGGCGGCCATTACAACATAAGACCAAATTAAAGATGCCCCAGTTAACTCTCAAGCCTTTTTGAAAGGTGAGAAAAAGAAGATGCAGAAGAGTATGTGTGACAGTCTCATTGTTGTAAAACAATGACCCCATCAAATAAAACACCTGCTCTATGTATGTACATGTGTGTGAATATACACATTTAGACACACATGTGCAGAAAAGGATAGGAGGAGACATGCCAGGCTGTTACTGAGTCGGGGGCGCTACTACGGGTGGTGGAAAGAAGAGACAGCTGAGAAAAAAGGGGGGAAAATGAGACGGCACTAAAAGAAGGAAATAATCACGTATGTACAATATGAAAAATTTCGATTTGGCTATGTATATTTGAAGACACTTTAGTTTTTACAAAGTAAAAAAAAAAAATCAGGTACAGAATGGATTGTAGAGGTCCTACTTTGAACAGCGTGGACATAGAGGCAGAGAAGCAGGGAGAATCAGGGGCGAAGCTGCTGTAAGGGAACCTTAACGTGCAAACAACCCAAATGTCCATCAACTGATGAGTTGACAAACAAAATGGTCTTTCTATCCATAAAACGGAATATTACTGGCCATGAAAAAATGAAGCGCTGCTACATGCTGCAACATGGATGAGCCTTGAGAACATTATATATACTAAGTGAAAGAAGCCAGTTACGAAACACCACGTGTTACGTGATTCCATTCATATGAGACGTCCAGGACAGGAGATCTACGGGGACAGAAGGTAGAGTGGTGGCTGCTAAGGGCTGGTGGAGGGGATGGGGAGACAGAGGGCGGACAGCCAAGAAGTAGGGCATTTCTTTTTTTTATAAATTTATTTATTTTATTTCTTTATTTTTGGCTGCGTTGGGTCTTCGTTGCCGCGTGGACTTTCTCTAGTTGCGGCGAGTGGGGGCTACTTTTGGTTGTGGTGCGCGGGCTTCTCGTTGCAGAGCACGGGCTCTAGGCGGGCGGGCTTCAGTAGTTGTGGCTCATGGGCTCTAGAGCACAGGCTCAGTAGTTGCGGCGCACGGGCTTAGTTGCTCCGCGGCATGTGGGAGTGGGATCTTCCCGGACCAGGGCTCGAACCCGTGTCCCCTGCACTGGCAGGCAGATTCTTAACCACTGTGCCACCAGGGAAGTCCCCTAAGGGGATTTCTTTTTGAGGTAATGAAAATGTTTTAAGTGTCTGTGGTGATGGTTGCACATCTCTATGAATCTATGAAAAACCATTGAATTGTACACTTCAAATGAGTCAGTTGCATGGTATATGATTTATAGCTCAATAAAGCTTAGGAAGAAAAGGTATTGTAAAAGCCAGACTGACACGGAGACATTTAAAATAGACAAAAAGAGATGGATGCAAGAGAGTTTGTATCCTGGAGACAGGGTTAAATATATTTAGCTTCAGGTAATTTAATTCTAAAAAAAAAAAAAAAATTAGAACTTTCTCCTCTACAATATGAAAAAATAAGATTTCAGAATGCCTAGACAAAACAAATGACTGGTAACAGAGCATGCTAAGCCCTCCACAAAAATCAACTACGGGTAAGCCCAAGCTTCTGCAGCTAAAAATCTAAATAAAGGGCAACAGACCTGCTGGCAAACAGGGACACAAGACCGGGGAGGTGTTTTACAACAACAAAGAAAAGAAAAAATGCATTTGTGTGTTAATGAATAAGACTACCCCGAACATTACCTAGCCTTCCATAATTTCAAAAATACTGCATAGAGACAATTAGAAGTGTGATGATGGACTTGGAAATAGTCACCTGTCCACGGTAAGAGGACATTCAATCTGTGCTTATTTAATTAAAGAAAATAGAATAGTTAATTACCTGTGGACCCCTGAAGTTCTAATGCTTTTCAGCATTTGAGGTCTCACGGAAACCAATGGAGAAGCCCTGAGAAGAGTCCAGGGAGAGGGGTGGGGTGGGAATGCAGCCTGCCACGCCGAGGTCAGGGGGGGCTGGCAGGGGCCAGCCAGGACTGCAGAGAGAAGGACTATCCTCTGACGGCCAAAGTCACACACACTCTGATTAAGCATTACATCGACTAGAAACCGAGTCAGGGGGTGGTGGGAAATCCAGCTCTACTGCTGAGGTTAGACCCTCTCCATGCCTCAGAGTCTCCTGAAGAGAAGAGACACCCTGAGGGGAGAGAACAAGCTGGACAAGGACGCAGGACTGGCACAGAAGTGACTCTTATTTCACCCTGCTGTCATCCACTGTTATGTAATATCACTTAACATGGATCTATGAGAGCAATTTTTTTTAAAATTTGATATCAGGGGAGAAAACTATTCTCTCTAGAAGAAATGACATGCTTAATCTGACTCTACATTCATAAATTGATGACTATTATAACTCACGGTAACTTATGCACCTTGTGCCAAAGAGGAATTAAGGCAAGATAAAATAAACTGAAAATAAATACAGTGATTAAAAGAGAACACACAGTAGAAAATGCATTGTATTACCCTTTTTGCCTTGGCTGACAGGAAGCTCAAAGTTAAGTTTCCTTCTCAATACTAACTTCTGTTAACCAGGTATTTTATTTTGCCTTAATTTTTGAATCATTTTTCATAGATGTTAATCAACAGATTCTCAATTCCTTTAAGGAGCCTATATTATTATTATTATTTTTTTTTAATTTTTGGCTGTGTTGGGTCTTCGTCTCTGTGCCAGGGCTTTCTCCAGTTGCGGCAAGTGGGGGCCACTCTTCATCGCGGTGCGCGGGCCTCTCACTGCTGCGGCATCTCCTGTTGCGGAGCACAGGCTCCAGACGCGCAGGCTCAGTAGTTGTGGCGCACGGGCCCAGTCGCTCTGCGGCATGTGGGATCTTCCCAGACCAGGGCCCGAACCCGTGTCCCCTGCATTGGCAGGCACACTCTCAACCACTGAGCCACCAGGGAAGCCCCTCCTATATTATTTTTATAGTCTAGGATGGCAACCATAAAATATATAATCTTAAAAACATTAATAATTTTTAAAAAGAATTTTATTATTCTAACCTCAAAGATCTACTGATGATTATACACATAGAATTTCAAATGCTTGTTTAGCAGCCTTGCAGGAACCAAGTCCTCTTCTTTGTATGTGCAAGGTACCCACAGCAATCCTTCAACTCATACAGCACTCGAAGGCAGAAACCCGATGGGTGGGTTAGATGAGTAATATTATTGCATTTTGCGGATAAGGAAACTGGAAGTGAGCAAGGCTAAATGACTTGTTCAAACCAGTTAATATTTGCTTAAATCAAACAATTAAAAGCTCAAAGAACTTTGCATTCCTGAAAACTAGTATGTGAATCAAACTTGAATCAAACCATATTTTTCTACTGACATGTTATAAAACCGGAGGCATATTTCCAGAGGATATAATTCTCAAAGGACTGAGCTGGAAACTTCTTTAGGGAAAAGATTACAATGAAATCCAGGCAGAGAATGCGCCCTATACTGTAGCATTTCCAGAACACTCGGTCTTTTGGGCACATGGAGACATTTTCTAAAAATTTTAACATTAAGGAGGGGGCCTTAGGGACAACCTGTCAGGTGCTGACCTGGTGTAAATACAGGTGATATAAAAAATCACAATTCTAAGGGCCATGGCAATGTAGAGCAGAAACCGGCACACTACACTGTGAGTTCAGCCAAATATCTATACACAGAAATAACTAGTGAACAGAGGAAGCCTTTTGGAAAATCAAATAGCAAACTGAGCAAATCCAGCTCCAGTCACTGGTCCCATTAACACAGACAACGAAAGGCTGACAACACCGTTACTTTGCGTCTCAGCGTCAGAAGACTGACAGAATTCAAATGTTCCTTGACCCACTTGTGGTTGCAACCCCACCTGCCTCTCCTCCCTGGATACCTACCGCCTGCCAAGGACAGGCGCTCGAGAAGAGCCGATACACCACTGTGGACAGAAGAACACACTCAGAACCCGTTGGACTCCATCCCATGGAAGGAGCCCGCAGGTGACAACGTATTTAATGATGACTGCTTTTGCTTTAATAATAAATGCAACTTGATAATTTATGCGGGTGCTTCTGAACACAGGCTACAATTTATTTCCAGAAGTTGTCCTTCTCTCCCTTTTAAGAAGATGCTTAATTTATTCAAAGTCTAAAAGCTGGCCACTTGATAGGATCTCAATGTCTTAGAGATGAGGTAAAAGTAAACATTACTTACTATTTTCATCAATCAAAAGTATTTATTAAGAACCTTCCATTAACTGAGCAACCAGAGGCAACTGTATGGGATGACCCAGAGCAAACCCAGCCGCTGCTCTGACCCTACGAACGCAGGTTCTCTTTGGCTCCAATCTGCTTGGAATGCAATAAGGAAGCAAGCCCTGGGCCTGGCGACACGGGTCCTCAGAGCACAGAGTAACCAGACATGGGATCTGAGCATTATGCTAACACTTGCTTTATTGCCTTACCTTAGTAGCCTAATACAAAAATAATCTTTTAAAACTTTATATCGATAAGATTTACCTCTAACCCAACACTGGTAAATTGTTTCTCAAAGTGAGTGGTATAACATTCTAAAATTAATTAAAATGAAAAAGTTCTACTTTCCTCATTGTGTTTTTTAATGGTTCCTGACTGTCTTCCTCTGTGAAATACTGTAAACTTTATCTACATACATACTAGCTCTGCATTGGAGGGACTTATTACACAGTCCGTATCATGGGGGATTCGTATCCAGCATCCCAAGAAATGTAAAATAAGTTATTCTTGGGTAAAACCATTACATGATTCTTCATTTTATTTTATTTTTTATTTTTTATTTTTTTGCGGTACGCGGGCCTCTCACTGCTGTGGCCCCTCCCGCCGCGGAGCACAGGCTCCCGCCGCGGAGCACAAGCTCCGGACGCGCAGGCTCAGCGGCCATGGCTCACGGGCCCAGCCGCCCCGCGGCATGTGGGATCCTCCCGGACCGGGGCACGAACCTGCGTCCCCTGCATCGGCAGGCGGACTCCCAACCACTGCGCCACCAGGGAAGCCCTGATTCTTCATTTTTTTAAGTAAACATTGTGGAGTGAGAGATACCAGCATTACAGAGACTATTTAATATATTAGGAATATTTGTATTTGCATTACGATCATGGGATATACGTTTACCCTAATTCAACTTTAAACACAAGCAAACAAATCTTAAGAAGCCTGATAACCCCTCATCCACTTTAAGAATTCAAAATTACATTAGAGTTTACCAAATCGATTATGTTACACTTATAAGATTTCATGCCCACGCTTACACTGAGTGGCGGCTCCTGTCCTCACTCCCTACTAATAAACAAAAAATTAAGACGTGAGGCCTCTCCATCTTTATTTGCTGTCTCTGTTACATCAGATTCTCAAAAGCAGTTAATAAATAGCATAAGTTTATCAAGCTTTGAATGGTTTTCAAAAGCATGGTTACTAAAGCAGCAGTATAACTTTCCTGACCTTGAAAAGGAAGTAAACAAAAGCCAATTAAACTAGAGACAAAGGGTCTTTTGTCTCACATCGGTCATTTCTCTCGGGGCAGTTCAACATTTGACACAGTTGTTGCCACCTGCTAAGTTCCACGTTTTGAGAAAAGAGGCAACCGCATCCCCCTCCCAGGCGAGGAAGGGACGCATCATTAATCAGTCACGACTGGTTAAAGCTATTGGTCAGTCCTGGGGGGTCAGATTACAGAGCGTGGAAATTTCTCACTCACCCAGTACAGCCTTCAAACCACACCCTTTCCAGACGAGCACAGTTTAAAAGCAAGGAACTTCAAGCTCTGTTAGAGGTGGAAACCGTGGTTCTCACCTCAGATCCACACAAACCCCGACTACTTAGTGGGAAGAAAACTTTGAACGTAAATAATACACACATGCGTACATGAAACCTCCCTAAGGCACAGCCTTAGCCCTATTATACCCCCTCCCTGTTCCTGAACTTACAGCGCACCCCAAATTAAGACAAGGGCTTCAATTTCACATTGGAGCCCCCCCTCCCCCCGAGTAAGCTCCAATCTACCTCTCCAGTCAATACAGCCACACACACCCTCCACATTTTAGTCAAATTAGAGATAACTCTAGCTGTTTTCTGACTAAAACCTTCACTTCCTGTCTTATCTCGGCTGAAGCCAACTTCTCCACCTGAAATGTCCTCCCGTTGTCTCTAACTGTTGAGTTTCATGGATCTTTTAGGGGCTTCTCAAATACTCCCTCCTCAATAAAATTGTTCTGGATGTATCCAACTGGTGCCATCTCTTGACCATGATGTTCTGCATGTCACATTTTTTTTTCTAATTGGAGTATAGTTGATTTACACTGTTGTGTTAGTTTCAGGTGTAGAGCGAAGTGATTCAGTTTTACATATATATATTTACATATATATTTCTTTTTCAGATTCTTTTCTATTATAGGTTACTACTAGACACTGAATATAGTTCCCTATGCTATGCAGTAGGTCCTCATTGTTTATTTTATATATAATAATGTGTATTGGCTAATCCCAAACTCCTAATTCATTGCCCTCCCTTTTCCCCTTTAGTAACCGTAAGTTTATTTTCTATGTCTGTGAATCTACTTCTCACAATTTAAAAAATATCCATTAGACATATCCATGTGACCCTTCATAAGAGTATAAATTCCTTTGGGCAGGAGCTGAATCTTATGAATTTCTCACTAAATTGCTGACCACTGGACTGGACACCTCAGATAGGTACCCACTTATCCTACTGTATTGCATAAATAAAGGGTGGTCCTGTTTACAGCTGTTTCAATGTACTTGTCTGGTGATAACTTAGAAACAATATCAAAAGCACAGTACATGAAAGGAAAAACTGGTAAGTTAGATTTCATTAAAATTAACTTCTCTGTGAAAGACACTGTTAAGACAATGAAAAGACAAGCAATACACTGGGAAAATGTTTGAAAAATACATAGCTGAAAAAGACCGTAATCAAAATACACAAAGAACACTTACAAGTTGACAATACGAAAAAACCACCCAATTTTTTTAAAAGGCAGAAGATCTGATCAGAGACACCATCAAAGAAGCTACAAGGATGACTAAGAAGCATATGGAAACACACTCAACATCAGATATCTCAGGAAACTGCAAATGAAAACAATGACACGCCACTACACACCTATTAGAATGGTAAAATCCAGAAAACTGATTAATACCAAGTGCTGACAAGGATGCAGAACAACAGGAACCTTAACTCACAGCTGGCTGAATGCAAAATGACGCGGCCAATTTGGAAGACAGTTTCTTACAAAGCTAGACATAGTCTTAACATATAATCCAGCAATCACACTCCTCTGTACAGTCATTCCTTTGTACCTACAGGGGATTGGATCCAGGACCCCACCCTCCATGGATACCAAAATCCACATAGGTTCAAGTCCCTTATATTAGATGGTGTAGTATTTGCATATAACCTATGCACATCCTCCTGTATACTTCATCTCTAGGTTACTTATAATACCTAATGTAAATGCTACCTAGAGAGCTATATAAATATAATGTAACTGCTATGTAAATAGTTGCCAGCATGTGGCAAATTCATGTTTTTCTTTTTGGAACTTTCTGGAATTTTTTCTCCTGAATATTTTTGATCTGAGCTTGGTTGAATTCCCAGATGCGAAACCCTTGGATCAGGAGGGCTGACTGTATTTACCCAACTGAGTTGAACACTTATATTCACACAAAAACATACACGTGAATGTTTTTAACAGCTTTATGCATAACCATCAAAAGCTGGAAGCAATCATCATGTCCTTCAATAGGTGAATGAAAAAGAAACGGGTACATCCATTCAACTGAATATTATCCAGATTTTTTTTTTTTAAAAAGCTGTCAAGCCCTCAAAAGACACAGAGGAACCTTATATACATAGTGCTAAGTGTATGTATGTGATTCCAACTGCATGATACTCTGAATAAGGCAAAGCTATAGAGATGGTAAAAAAAATGAGCGGTTGCCAGGACCTGGGGGAGGGCTGAATAAAGAAGAGGGAAATTCTAGGTTGGGGAAACTATTCCATATGATACCATAAGGGTGGCTACGTGACATGAAACATTTGTCAAAATCCGCAGAACTTTACAGCAAAAGAATGAACCCTGGAGGATCACCCCAGGAAAGAACTCAGATTGTCACGAAAGAATCTAAATGTATTACAAATGTATGAAACAACATCACGGGAAGGACTGGGGGGAAACCTGCAACTAAAGTAGCTTTGGACACGGAGTCGATTCAGTCTAAGACTTAGAGGCAAAAGGAGTCACGATACTGATACCACTATATGTTTACACTGGAATGGAACAATTAAATGGATGGTGGAAGAAAACCGTAACGAAACTAATTCTACCCAACTAGAGTTGATTTACTTCCATGAAAAACAGCAGCAGAAAAACCCAACTCTAATGCTGGCTTAACCTCAACTCTAAAGCATGCCAGTCACAAGGTCCAAGCAGTCCTCAAAATGTGTTTCTAGAGTACAAGACGAAAACACAGCTCAATACCCACCTATTTTTTCAGTTGTTTATATGACACAACTGGAATGTGTTTCCATGGGAAAGAGTTCAGGTCAAGATGTACTGAAGGCACTTTCCAGCATAGTAGTTAATGAGGACAGATGTAAAAGACATTGGGAGATACAAGTAAAGCCTTGTTTCCTCCATTATCATTAAATGAAAGAATAATGCATGCAAAGTTTTTTTTTTTTAAATCAAAAATACAGAGAATATATGCAATGAAAAACCCACAGCTCTCCTGGAGAAAACCACCCTTGCCAGTTTCCTGTGTTTTCTTCCAGACATATTCTATGCATGTATAAATGTAGGATTGTGTGTGCATGTCTACAGATGCATGCATGCACAGACAAATAAATACAAGCTTCATTTTCTTTTTTAAAAAAAAAGCAAAGACATGTTTGAAAAAAAAAGCAAAGACATGTTTGACGTTTTGCTCTGTTTGCCTAAGATCATCCTGGAGAATTCCCTGTGAGGACATACAGATCTCCCGTGTTTTTTCACAGCAGCACACTATGTCATTACCAGAATGTGTCTAATCAGCTCCCTACAGAGGGTCATTTAGGTTGGTTCTACCCTTTGCTGTTTTCTATTCAGCTTTTACTGAATGAAAGGAAATAAAGTGGAACCCTGGAGTCCCCACACCAGAAAATTTCCCGTCAACACTTCCATCCCTGGCTCCATCCCTGACCCCCTTTGTTTCATGGTGAATGCAGTCCTGTACTTTTGATCCAACGGTTAGGAGCCCCCCACAGAATAGGAAGGTGATCACCCCAGTGTGAAGCTTTATAACCTCCTCTATCTCTGCCCAACCTCGACCTCTAAGGAAAGGTGATTACTGAGATGCCTTATATGTGAGACAGGCTCTTGTTCTAGGAAAGGATGACACTGCAGACTCCCTGTTTATATTGTGTCAACGTCAGTTTGACATTTTAATCAATCAGTCAGAAACTAATTACTGACGAGAATAACTTGCAATTTAATTCTGTCAATTTTCTATTATGTTCCAGCACGTTAAGACCGCGGAACGTGGGGAGTTTATCTGTCACACGCACGCTAAGACCGCGGAACGTGGGGAGTTTATCTGTCACACGCACGCTAAGACCGCGGAACGTGGGGAGTTTATCTGTCACACGCACGCTAAGACCGCGGAACGTGGGGAGTGTATCTGTCACACGCACGTTAAGACCATGGAACTTGGGGAGTTTATCTATGTTCCAGCACGCTAAGACCGCGGAACGTGGGGAGTTTATCTGTCACACGCACGCTAAGACCGCGGAACGTGGGGAGTGTATCTGTCACACGCACGTTAAGACCGCGGAACTTGGGGAGTGTATCTGTCACACGCACGTTAAGACCATGGAACTTGGGGAGTTTATCTGTCACACTATATAACAAGGTCATTTAATAGTATTTCCAGTCCAAATGATGGATAGAAACCTAAAGGGATGGGTTAGGATAAAAAGTTGTGTGTTTAATAAAAACAGCAGCTACCTATTCATGGAACAGCGACCCATTTCCGCTCTACATGTATCTCTCGTAACCCTTACAGCCACCCTATGAGTTCAATCAGTCCACGATGATCAAATTAAATTTGTGCTATAAGGTGAGGACAGGCAGCCATTTGGGAAATGCTATTAGCTGACATTTGCACAGCACTGTAGAGACCAGATGTCACGTGTTCATCTCTGCCGCCCTGTGAGGTGGGCAGGGCAGCTATCAGCATCTTCATTAAACAGGTCCAAAGAATGAGTGATCTGAGCCACGTCACACAGCAGTTACCAAGACAGAGGAGGAATAGGTACGCGCTTCTTCCAACATCAGAATCTCTGCAGCTTCTGCCAAAGCTTCCCTAGAATGCTGTAGCTCCTCTACTTATCCACAAGTTCAAGTCCAAAGAGACTTCGTGTGAGTAGATGCTATGAGCGTCTGTGGGTGGTTGATGTGCATCTGTTCTGGTGCCCGGATTAGACTGTATTTATGAATCTCTAGGGTGGTGGTGGTAGTAGTAGCAGAACTACTACCATTAGTAGTAACAGACTAGTAGCAGCGGTCATGGCAGCAGTTAAGAATGAAGGCTCCCATGTACCAAGGACTAAGTGCCACGCACCATGCTCACTTTGTAATGCTAGGTTTTCTTTAACTTTGGCAACTCTGAGGTAGCATCATCCTCATTCCTGTTTTACTGATGCATAACCTGAGGCACAGAGAGGTTAATTAACTTATCCAGGGTCACACAGCTCCTCTGCAACAGAGCCAGGGGAGAGTGAGGGTCAAGCCTGCATTAAAACCACTAGCTACACTGCTCCTCTGCAAGGTGCAAGTTCAGGAGGCGGGGTGGGAAGTTCCTGTAGCTCCAGAGTATTCATTGTTTCACAATGGAGTTTGTTTCCTGATACATTTGCCCTAAATATTCCTGAATGAAATTCATCACAATAGCTATCTTGGTAGCAGACTTTTAAGCCCAAACAGAAATCAACTTCTGAAGATTAAAACACAAATGAGACAATACATTCAGTTAGAGCAGGGGCTGGCAAAGAACAGCCTTGGAGCCACATCTGGGCTGCCATCTGTTTTGTAAATAAAGTTTTATTGGAACACAGCCATGCATTGTAACTGCTTTCACATGACAATGGCAAAGCCTAAAATATTTCCTATCTTGTCAATTACAGAAGAAGTTTGCCAACCTGAGCTGGAGAATGAAAGCCAGGGAAATGGTGTACTCAAATAGTACCAACTGAACTGTCCCAAAGGTAATTATACACTAGATTTCGAGAAATCAATACGGAAATAAAATTAAAAATACGTCAATAATTTTGAAATTTATTACATGTTGAAATAACATTTCGGATTTGTTGGGCTAAAGCCTAATTTCACAAAAATTTCTTTTAAGTGTGGCTATTGAAAAAAATTTTAATTACATACATGACTCACATTTTACTTCTACTGGAAAGTGCTGCTCTAATAAATTAGGCTGAACCTCTGCTCTATAAGGACTTGGACAGCTTGATACTATATTCTACTTGCATTTGTTTGAAACTTGGAGCAACTTTTTTTTTTTTTTTTTTTTGCGGTACACGGGCCTCTCACTGTTGTGGCCTCTCCCGTTGCGGAGCACAGGCTCCGGACGCGCAGGCTCAGCGGCCACGGCTCACGGGCCCAGCTGCTCCGCGGCACGTGGGATCTTCCCGGACCGGGGCACGAACCCGCGTCCCCCGCATCGGCAGGCGGACTCCCAACCACTGCGCCACCAGGGAAGCCCTTGGAGCATCTTTTACATAAATGAACTGTCAGACTATTTTAATACACGGCTTAAGGAGAGACAAATAACACATACTTCTTCTCATTGAAAACATTCCCCATTGTTCAAAGGTGAAAACCAACACTCACACAAATAAAGTGGAACAGAAGAGACCTCATGAAGAGTTTTCGTGAGGCCAGTGACTCTAAAGAAAGAAATGAGACACGAAGCATTTCCATTAACTTCAAATAAAGTATGAAATATCAACACCATGACTCTCAAACAAAATACGTTAATTTCATTTTCCAAATGAATTTATGTTTTATTTCCAAAGTCACTCCAGAATATTCTGAGGGCATCACATTTGTTTTATTTTTTAACAAGTCATTGAACCCAGAATCTTCAGCACCCAGAAACAGTGCACCACCGGGGGAAGTTGTAACAAAGTTAGACTGAACAGGCCAGAATGGGAACACAGACATTGTGATCTTTTTTCCCCCGGACTTGGCAAGTAAATGCTTACAGAGGCGATATGCCTAACAGCTTCCAGTGTTTGGCCCGAGCACCTTAAGTGGGTCCGTGGGACACTTCGTCTTTTGAATCTCAGCTGCCATCGTGCCCGTGTCGCAAACTTGTTTCCAAACCGCATAAATGTCCTGAAAACCACACGTATTAACATTTGGTTTGGTCGAGCGCTTCCTTGAGTTACAAGAATACAGGCCTCCTCCATGGCTTCTTTCTTCCATTCTTATGCCTTTCCGGTTTCCTGCCTTTAACAACCGGCCCTGCACCTGCTGCTCTGGCCGCCCTTCCTCCCGCTGGCTGTGCATGTTGAACATTGCTCACTGCTGGGTTTCCTCTCCTCCCCTGCATACAAGGGAAGCAGGCAGACACCCCTGCTCTGCCTCGCGCTGGGCCATGAATTCCCAGCAAACCCTGCAGGAAGTTCCTGGCCTTCGTGCCTGCACATCAGACCCCTCGTGGGGATAAGCCCCCGGGTACCCTCGGCCACTCACGTGGGGAAGGCAGAAAGCAGCGTGTTCCTGCACAAATGAGACCCCCTGGATCGCTAACAGTGGAGCTGGCGTTTAATTCTCACCGCTGAAAAGAAGAGATGGTTTCCTTCCTAAATTAAACTCGAGAAGCAGCAAACAATGGTATCTATTATTCAAATATGGGGGAGATTTTCGTTACCTTAATTGAATCTGAAAGAACCCTATTAAGGCAAGCAGGCAAGCCAGGAAGATTATTCCGTCACATGCATGGAGGAAGTGAATCGGATACAACTCGTGTGCTGTGCCCAAGGTCACGGGACTGGCAGGCACTAGGACCTCTGTCTAGATTCTGGGCTCTTCCTTCTTGTAGGAAAACCAGGTGGGCGTGACTCCAAGCGTGGCCTGTGACAGGTGCCAGGCCATGAGGAGATGGACACCGAAAGTGAGAGTAAAAGCATTTAAGAACTTCTGCAGCAAGATGACATGGCCGCAGCATTTTTATTCTATTTTTCAGAAGTACCAGTCCGGACTTCCCTGGCGGTCCAGGGGGTGGGACGCCGCACTTCTACTGCAGGGGGCACGGGTTTGATCCCTGCTGGGGAACCGAGATCCTGCATGCCACGTGGCGTGGTATTAAAACAAAAAAAGGCACCAGTCCACAACGAACTGGCAAGAATAAAGAGAAGTTCTCTCTTGCTGTATATAATTTGAGAGGTGCCGCTTTAGGAGGTACCAATGTCAATGTTGGGTAACCCTAAGAAATTTCTTGCTAATCCTGTGTACACAAACCAACCTGCCGTTATTACACTATTATCAGTTTTGCATGAAGTAGTAGACTTATTCCCCTTTCTACTGTTTAACATCAAATCAGGCTCACAGATAAGGAAAGTGTACTTATCTAAATCCTTTCTCAGAACTGTTACAAGCATAAAGTGCCTATTCAGAAAATCGGATATCACATCTCTGTTAAAAAAGTTCTCAGAACTGTACACAAGATAAAATCCAAACATTTGTCTTTCCGCATTTCCAGCTTCATCTCCCCTCCACGCCTCATCTCAAGTTTTATTCTCCAGTGGGGCCCATGAAGCCTCCCTTGTTAACGGAACTCCCACTGTACTCAGGGCAGCTGTCCTGGGAATGAGATCATTCTAAGTCAACTCTGCAAACCCATTCACCTTTGCCAGATATTCACTCTAACTTCCTGTGGAGAGAGGCTCAGCCACAGGCCCCAGGCTGGCCCTAGAACCAAGCAGAGAAGCCAGGACCAGGGAGATGTGAGGCAAATCTACTGAGATTTATTTTTTTTCTTCTTCCTAATAAAAGGAGAGCCACTCCTTTTGGCCCAGCCCTGATTCCTTTCAGAGGTAATGTTTACTCCAAGAGGCCAAAGCCTTTGTTTGCTTTATTCAGAGATGCATCCCAAGAGTACAACAGGTCCTCAAAAACTATCTGTTGAAAGAACTGAATAAGGACGTTCTGTGAGGATGTGATGGTTGCCAGTATGGCAGCCATTTTGCAACCTTGAGGAAGGACCAAGGGAATTGCAGATGCGTCGCTGTGAAGCCGTAATATTGTGAAGCCTCTGAACAAATGCTTCTTCTAAAATGGGATCCTTATGTATTTGTATGCTGTAAAGGTCACTTTGTATGCTGTAAAGGTCACTGTTGGCCAAGTTATTTTGTGTCTTGTCACTGAAGAGTTGGGGTCTGCCCAAAGGGACATCAAGAGTATCGTGTGTGTGTGTGTGTGTGTGTGTGTGTGTGACACACCTGTGTGGTCTCTTGGTAGACAGACGAGGTCCTGTGGAGGAAGGGAAGGATCACCCCTAGGAAGGAGGGGGCGCCAGCGAGGAACGGGCTTAGACTCCAGAGAGATCAAGATCCATGGTGAAAACGCGAGGCTGATGTATGGCTTAATACTCTACGGTGGTTAATACCGTCAGCTGCAGAAACACTCAGAAGGCAAACGAGCAATGCGGCAGAGGTCAGCAGTGGCGACGTGAGCTGGTGTGTCATGTCAAAGCCAGAAAGACATCCCAGGGCTGTGGTCAAGTTCAAATCTAGGTCAGGGAAGACAGAATCAAAGCCAGAATGCATGGACCCAGGTTCCATGGCCAGGGTGAGAAACGCTAGGTGGCGGCCTCACTGGAAGCAGCCAAGTAGGCAGGAGGCCCGGGACAGGGTGGTACCAGGAAGGTGGTCCTCGAAGCGTAGCGAAGACCTGACAAAGGGGGGAGGAGAGGACGCTGCGGAGGAGGAGGGCGGGCAAGCTGGCTAAAAGCAGATGTTCTCGGGCCCCGGCTGGTTCACAAGGTGAGGTCATGTGCAGAAGTGGGAAGGCTGACATCACGCTAGGGGTGTGGGAAGGCTTCGAGGGAGGGAGGCGAGAGCAGGGAGGTCTCCTGCTCCGAGGCTGGCGCAAACGTGCCCTAGAATCCACTGGAGCGCTTTTCTCAATACCGTCCAGCAAACCATGGACTCTTGAGAAAGAGGCGAACACGAGCATCACCCAAGATGAGGCTGTCCATCTGGAGGGAGGCGAGGCCAGAGAGCCAAAGGACCTTACAGACGCCACAAGGTCATGCCTAAATGGCTCACGCCTGCTCCCAGACCTGGGACATTGTTGCGTGTCTGGGCTCACCTTGTGATCATCCGAAGCTGGACGTGTGATGGTTTGAGCGCTCTTTAAAATATGTGGGGGCTTCCCTGGTGGCGCAGTGGTTGAGAGGCCGCCTGCCGATGCAGGGGACGCGGGTTCGCGCCCCGGTTCGGGAGGATCCCACATGCCGCGGAGCGGCTGGGCCCGTGAGCCATGGCCGCTGCGCCTGCGCGTCCGGAGCCTGTGCTCCGCCGCGGGAGGGGCCACAGCAGTGAGAGGCCCGCGTACCGTAAATAAATAAATAAATAAATAAATAAAATATGTGGGCCCACCAATGAAAGGCCCACCAACGAATCCAACTGAGGCAAGAAGATAATGAAATCCCAATGTAGGTTCACGATCAAGAGAAACTAAGGGACTAAGGTCTATGCGAAGAAAAGCAACATGTTCACTCGACGAGAGAGTAAAAATAATGGACGGACGAGACGGCAGGTTGGAGGGCAAATTTAAATTCTGAATAGGTCACATACATGTAAAACTAGGGGTTCGTTGTTCAAGATTAAAAAAAAAAATTGATCATCCTAAGAGTCAGTTAATATGTGTTGAAAGACAACCTCAGAAAAACACAGAGAAAAAGTGGGGAGGGAGGGAAGGACTAAAGGTTTGTCCTAAATCAGACCACAAACCGTGGTAAAGCCAACAGAAGGTCCAAACCTTAGCATAAACCCCATCTGGAAAGCCTCAAAGAGCAGCCTCCCTCGTGGGTATAATCTGTTGCCATTTTATCTAACGAATGTAATTAAACCCTTTTTATCTTGCTAAACTAAACTTGAATCTCTCTCTATTCACTGCTGTTCTATTTCTACTTCTCCATCCACCATACTGAACAGGTCACAGTTCCCTTTTATTCAGACTCGCTGTGAACAACCATGCTGAGAAATACAAATTAGAGAGGCAGCTGTCGCTCTTTGTAGATGTTGGCAAGGAGGCTCAAATCAGTCATGAAAATGCTAAAATAGCTGTGAAACTTACCCAGTCGTTTATACAATCACCAAGGTCACGTCGATGTGATAAGGATGCTAAGGGAGAAAATGTACAGCAGGGGATGAGGAGGAAAGAAAGAGAGGATGGTGTCCAGTAGCCAGACATTCACCAACGTCCAGGAAAACGTGTCAAACTGAGAGTTGTAATCCTCGGCCAGAGTTATTACTTTTACAGTGCTACATCAGGAGGCATTAAGACATGCCGTCATGGTAGCATAACTCGGCGTACAGATAATAATCAGGAGCACATACTTGTATGGCTTCTTGCTTGAAGGTATTTGAGCTACCGAGACAAAAAAACTTCTGACCCGCTGGAAACCAGAGGTCATTCACCATCCTTAGTTCCCAAAAAAACTGTTCTTTTAAAAAAATTAGGATGCAGAGGAAAACAATGGTTTTTAGAGGCAAATAAATAAAAAGCCATATTGGGACCAAAGAGTTTGAACTGTCATAAAAAGTAGAAAAATAAAAATAGCACCTCGGAAAAATTTGAGCCTAAACCCAGAAGTGTCAAATATTAGAAAAAATATGATTTCACCAGATTCATGTTAGTTGAGAGCTGGAAGGAGTCTGAGAAATCACCCCATCTCACCACCCCATTTATACAGGAAGAAACAGAGCAGAAGCTACCAGTCTACGTTTGCTTAAAAGAATTCACTAAGGAAAGAGCCACCTCTTTGATAATGGATGTAGCCGATTTATAAATATTCATCAATACAGGCTGGGCTATCAGAAAAAAGTCAAATGGAGAACTTCACTTGAAAACTGTTCCACGCGGTCCTTCTCTGAGAGAAGTGGCATCGTATTGGCATGTCCTTGGTAAATTCTACTTTCCCAAAGGAAAATGAGGGCCTGGTGAGAAGGGGACATGGGGAGTGCAGCCTCCTAGGAGTCCTTTCTCTTGCTTATTCATGTATTAAAGTGGTTGTCTGCAAGTCATAATGGGAAATTAGCCAGCCTTAGACACAGCCAATATCTGTGAAGTATAAATTAGGAACGCCACAAAATATTCTGCTGAGGGTTGGAAGTTGCTAGGAAACGGGAGGTCAGGCGATGCCCAAAGGCCAGGTTATTCCCATCCCTGGGGCCTGGACAGGACTGGTTCATGCTGGAGCCCCAGCATCGCAGAGCCAGACCATAGGCTTCTGAGTCATGTGACTCAAGATGCTTAAATCTGGATGCCCCTCTTGGCCTTCTACTTGGGGAAAGGACCCAATGAGAAAATCCAAGGAAGACACAGGAAACAGAAAACATACATATGACAATAATACACTCTTTCTCCTCATCCGTCTTTAGAATAACATTATTTCCTGCACATCCTTCGGTAATCCAATTTACTTATTAAGATTTACCATGTTTCCCATTCTTAGATTTAAAGCAGACTTTCCAGGGCTCTGAAAATACTTTTCCCATGAATTTGTTTTTAAACACATCTACCCCCAAATGGATGCATATGCTTCATAAATTCTATTGGAGGATGTGGTGCTGAGTTAGTAAGTGGTGAATAAGTTCAAGAAGAAACAAACGCCTCTTTCTGCTGGGACCGTCACAGCCAGTAATGGAAGGGCCGCACCAATGCACATACGCTGCCTCTTTCCAGAGCCAAAAATATGTTCATCATTATGTATCAGCCACCACAACCATCAGTGGCAAGTGTGTGCCAGAGTCTGAGCTAGAAGTTTTACAGACATGATCACAGTTAACCCTGTAACCACGCTAAAAATGGGTGACTTCCGTCCTCACTCCATCAATAAGCAAACTTGAGTTGCTAGACCAATGTCACGTGGCTGGCGAATGACAGTGAGCCCAGCGTGTCCTATAAGACTCCACTCAGTCCATCACAATACGCAGCCTCCGGACACACCTTTGCTAATCATTTTAATCCAGAAATGGTGCAAGATTAACCTGTTTTACCCATCTGTTTACTATATAGTGTCCGAAGGACAGATTGCCGTATTCACTAACAAACAGCAATACAATCAACCTGTCCTCTGAGAACTATGAAACCTTATGCCATCAGCCTTGGAATATGTAGAAAAACAAGCCCAGGTTAAATGACTGCTACAGAGTCACTGGGCTGTTGGGATTAGGTTTGCATTAGAGGTTAAATTCTGTGTTTTAGGCCACAAAACCATGGGACCAGGCCAGCTGGGATCAGTGTTGTTTAGAAACACTACTGTGATACATTGTACTCTGGTGAATGCTCTCCTGGGTCTGTCTCCACCTTTTTCCCCCATCAACGTTTTGGCATCGTCAACTATGATCCGAGGCCAGTCCGTGATTTATTAACTGAAGCGGAAATGATTTAGACATGACCTATTCATCAGTTCATTTCTTCCTATATTTTTGCACCCAACCCCTGAATATAGTTAATATTCAACCAAAGAGTGTTGCTTCATCTATCCCTATACGTCAGTTCGGTTCGGTCTATTCATCTCTGCCTACACCCTCTCTCGGCTCTGCATCCTTGGCAGTTTACAGTTCCCAACAGAGTGCAGTCCGGGTTTTAGGCTAGTTTACCGAAGCAGAACCAAGAACAGAAAAGCCCGAGTACCCAAGCCAGTTGCTAAAGGCCCTTCGAATATTCCCAAACCGCTTTCTCAATCGATTAAATACTTTATACCAACATATTGTAACAGGGAGAGTGGATGTGCTCTGAGCAGGCAAGGTGAGTAATGCAGAACAAGTGGCAATTGTATTGTAGTTAATTTTTTTTTTAATCGATCACGAGAAGGGAAAGGCTTTAACTCTGTCAACACTGGCAGAGCTCCAAGTCTGTGTAAACCAGGTAATGCCCCGAACACAGCTCCAGACACAGCAGGCGTTCCTGAGCAGAAGTGGCCCATCTGCTGATGCAATGAGGCTACAGACAATGGCTGGTCCAAGAGATGGTCAGTTCCACAGAGACTTGCAGTTTTTTGCACCTTTTTGCACCTTTGATACCAGGCCCCAGCACAAACAGGTTGTGTCTGAACCCGGGAAATCCCAATCACGTGACACCACCACCAGGTCCGACCTGCCCTTCCACCTCCACACAGGACCTCATTTCCCTAATTTGCAAGGTGCCGGCGACCAAATGGCTCTCAGGGCTGCCACTGTGTGTACCCACGGTTCAATGTAAACTGAACAGTCCAAGCTTTATTGGAATTGATGTAATGAAGGCACTGAATCAAATACAGGGGTCAACTTTTCAGAGTTAATACCAAAACAAAAGAAAAAGGAAAAGAGAAAAAAAAGAAAAGAAGTCAAGTCAGGCTAATTTCCCTTCTGCCATTTCTCAAGCTGCAATCAACATATTCAAGATTCTTTACATGTGGCTCGAATCATCTGGTGGGGTTTGTTTCCCCAGCTCAGCAAAATTGGCCTCAGTTCTCTACTTACATAGTGTAACAACCTTATTTAAACTGTCTGCTACTTATATATGTAACAACCTTATTTAAACTGTCCCACTGAAAACAACATCAAGGGATGCCTGAAAGACTTCATATGCAAACCCCTGTCCTGTGCCTAAAGCTCAGAGGCTGAAATCTCAGTAACTCAAACTTACTGTGCATGTTCATTCAAACTTCATTTCCTTGTATCTAAAGAGACTTTTGAAAAAAACGTTAAATAGTATCTAAAACATTGTTCACTGGTGAAATTTTCACACATTTTTAACAGGGACACTTTTCATTTCGTAATGGCAAACTTTTTGAGTCTATCACAGAATTCTTAAAGCTAAACAGTATTCCCTTTTTAGTGAAGTACTGGCAAACGAAGCATCTGGCACACTTTAATGAGCTGTTTTATCCTTTCACAGTGGCTGAAACTAGGACATCCATTCATCTGAGAAAGTGGATAGCACAGAGCGATTACGTAATCCTGCAGGATATGCTGATATCCAGGGCACTCCACCCACCCCCCCAAATTTAAAATTTTCTAATACTACTCACTAGGAAAGAAAACAGTAATATATGTTTCATTTAATGATTCAGTACCTGTGAAAAATGTTAAAGGATATTATTTTCACCGTATATTCATCAGTTAAAAAACAAGGTTCAAAGCCATAACAAGTGCTATAATAAAAATTAAGTTGTAGATGCCATTTCTGACCAAAAGCAACGGAAAAATAAGGATAAACCCAAGAAATAATCAGCGTTGACACCTTAACCCAGTGACTTCCAACCAGGGGCAATTTCGCCCTCTGGGGAACATCTGGAGGTATCTATAAACATTTGGGGGAGCGGGGGTGGGACTGGCATCTATGGGGAGAGGGCAGGGCTGTTGCTACACGTCCTATAATGCACAGGACAGTGCCCCTCAGCAAAGAACTGTCCTGTCCAAAACGTCAACAGTGCCAAGGTTGAGACATTCTGCCCTAAAAGGTTAAACGAGGAGGTGGAAGGAGAAGGATGTGAAATTTAATTATGGACACATTTCAGTCTGAAGTGCTGGCCAAGCACAGACCCAGGGAAAAAGTAGGTTACAAAGCTGGGCTACGAGGCCAAAGCTTAGAGGAGGGTTTCAAGCTGGGAAAACACAGCAGAAAGGTACTCACCTGGGCTGAGAGCAGGAGGAGAGAAGTGAGCGTTTCTTTGGGAACAGCACAGGTGAGGAGGTGAGGGCAGCACCCGAGGCCAGGCCTACACCCAGGGAACCAGTCAAGAGAGGGAGGGGGAGGGGAAAGGGAGGGGGGAGGAGGCTTGGTCAGAGAAGTGCCAGGAAGGAGGAGGTGGCTGGTGATGCCACAGCCCTGGGGGTGGGAGGTGGAGATTAGGAGGGCAGGGCAGACAAAAACTCTACCTGGAAGCTTTCAGCAGGAGAGAGGCAGAGGCAGCTTGGATGGCATAGCCTCAGAAATAAGAAAATGGGTACGGACTCTTTTTAGAAATGTTCAGCAGTGAAAAGAAGACCGCTCTAGGGGGAACCCGGTCAAGTTCCTATTCACTCCCACCTCCCCTTTCTTTTACATAAATAAATACATATATTTAAATACAATGAAAGTATCAGCAAGGAGATAGGATCCTGGGAGAAGGAACCCTTTACAGCCCAAGAGAGAAAAACTGATGGACTATGGTCCCAGGGGAGGCAAGAAAAGGTAAATCAGGAAGACAGGATGAGACTGTCCTTCAGAAAGGCTGCAACAATTTAAACTCCCAGTGGCAAAGTACATGAATGGGAGTTTCCTCAAATATTCACAGACCCTGAAACATGTTATTGAAAACAGAAAACCAAAAATTCATCCAATCTTCACATTGGCAAGACTATCTCACTATTTTAGGTTTTATTTCTTTGATTATACTATTGACATTGTCAGGTTATTTTTCATCTGTATTACACCTTTTGCAAATTTCTTGTTCATGTGTTTTACCCATTTTTCTACGAAAATATTTGTTATTTTCTTATTGATTTGTGAAGGCTCTTTATATAGTAAGGCTCTGAATCCACTGTTATATACATTGCAAAAACTTTTCCTGTTGTTGGCCTTAATGAAGGGCAAGCTGTCCATGTGTGTATGTATACATCAAAGTCATAACAATGTGCATACTCTGATTTTAGCAAATAAACTTCTGAGAATTTACCTTAAGGAAACAGCCTTAAATGAGCACAAATATTTACACACATGAATAATACAGTAAGCAGCATTGTTTACAATAAGAAACAGAGGAAATAATCCAATAATAGAAATATGACTTAAAGCACAGGCACTGACAAGTGTATACAGTCATGAAAAAAAGCACAGGAATGCTTTAAGATATATTATTTTAAAAGTTAGGGCTTCCCTGGTGGCGCAGTGGTTAAGAGTCCGCTTGCCGATGCAGGACACACGGGTTCGCGCCCCGGTCCGGGAAGATCCCACATGCCGCGGAGCGGCTGGGCCCGTGAGCCATGGCTGCTGAGCCTGTGCGTCCGGAGCCTGTGCTCCGCGATGGGAGAGGCCACAACAGTGAAAGGCCTCCGTACCGCAAAAAAAAAAAAAAAAAAAAAAAAAAGTTAATAAAAACAATTACCATATGATCCAGCAATTCCACTCCTGGGCATACATCCAGACAAAACTATAATTCAAAAAGATACACACACCCCTACGTTCACAGCAGCACTATTAACAATATGTAAGACACAGGAACAACTTAAATGTCCATTGACAGATGAATGAATAAAGAAGATGCGGTGTAAAAGGCCTCCGTACCGCAAAAAAAAAAAAAAAAAAAAAAAAGTTAATAAAAACAATTACCATATGATCCAGCAATTCCACTCCTGGGCATACATCCAGACAAAACTATAATTCAAAAAGATACACACACCCCTACGTTCACAGCAGCACTATTAACAATATGTAAGACACAGGAACAACTTAAATGTCCATTGACAGATGAATGAATAAAGAAGATGCGGTGTATATATACAATGGAATACTACTCAGCCATAAAAAAGAACAAAATAATGCCATCTGCAGCAACATGGATGCAACTAGAGATTATCATACTAAGTGAAGTAAAGCAGAAAGAGAAAGACAAATACCATATCACTTTTACGTGGTATCTAAAATATGACACAAATGAACCTTTCTGTGAAACAGAAACAGAATCACAGACATAGAGAACAGACCGGTGTTTGCCAACGGGGAGGGGGTTTGGGGAGGGGTGGAGTGGGAAGTTGGGGTTAGCAGATGTAAGCTTTTATATACAGAATGAATAAACAAGGTCCTACTGTAGAGCACAGAGAACTGTATTCAATATCCTGTGATAAACCATAATGGAAAAGAATATGAAAAAGAATGTATATATGTGTATAACTGAATCACTTTGCCTGTACAGCAGAAATTAATACACACTGTAAATCAACTATACTTCAATAAAAAATATTGATTAAAAAAAAGTATGTTATATAATTGAGGTAGCCTATGATCCCAATTTAAAGGAAAAGGTATATATACGACAAAATGTAAGCACGATGGCCTCTTGGTAGTAAAATTATAGGTAACTGTAAATTAAAGAGGTTTTTTTCTTTGTATTTTGCATATTTTCCAAATCTTTTATAATCAATAAATATTGCCTTTATACTGGGGAGGGATGCAGGCAAAACCTAGCAACTATTGTAATGATGTTTAATGAATAGTTACTATTCATTGTAGTAGTATTTTTGAGTATCAGGGAAAGAGCTGGCCCGAGGAAGGAACAGGGAAACTCCCCAGGGTCAAAGGCCATCACAGGGAAATGCTGAGGAGCGGGTGAAGGCAGAGAGCTTTCTCCAAATCTGAGAAAAGCCAGGGACGTTCAGACTCTGAGCCCAAGCACCACGCTACAATCTTCCGCCAGTACCCATTCTCTGGTCTCCAAAACCCGGACCCTGTGCTCCAGTCATTGAGGGGAAACGCAGCTTTTAGAATCGATCCTTCATACAGATGCTGGGTGAGCAGTGGCGAGTTTTACAGCAAAGTCACAAACAGAAATCTCACATTAAGGGGGCTGCCGGTGAAAACATTAACACGGAGCCACTTAGGCTAGAAAACACACACACACACACACACACACACACACACACACACACACACACACACGCAAAACTGCAGTTTGCCTATGATTGATAGGTGGTCTGGGACTGGGAATGGCTCAAATGTTGGATTGGGCTGCTGTGCTGACTGGATGCTATTCTAGAAGTTCATCAAGATGGCCAAAAAATGTACAGCCAGAGGGCTGCAGGGAGGTGGTGTGGCTACCCTTCACAGTGGGTGCAGGGGAAATATTTACCCATCTTGGCAGATGGCACCTCGCAGGAGGGAAGCAAGCAGGGCAGTCTGGGGTGCCTTCGCAAACATACCCTTCACCATGCCGTGGTGCTCGTCAGAGAGAGTGAAATATTACTCATCTGAGAGTGGGTGTGTTCCCTCACTGCAAACAGCAATAGGATTCTGGAACTGGGGATCTATCTGTTTAAGCACAGAAATACAGGTGAGAAAACCCCGAAGTACAACATGACGAAAGAGTCAGCAATATGTGGCACTTTCCTGAAGATGACTTACACTTTGTCTTTCTCTTATGACGGTTATTAATTTTATGTCAGATTAATTACCCTTAAGATTGAAAAAACTGATGGTAAAAATAAAATGTTCTAACATTCGGTTTTCCCTTGGCACTAGAAATTTATTTTGGGGAAAGCAGATTTGGCTAAGCGGCAGCCAGCCACATTATTATTCGTTTCTTTTAAATGTAACTCAATTTAATATGAAAGACCACCTTCACATTTAAAACACTTATTCCCTTAAAGGGCACTTTTAGCAACTGAATAGAAATCAGCTGAACACATTCAAGTGGCAGTAGAAGCAGAGATTAGCATTTCACACGCTCTCTATTATGTTCTTTCTTTAGGAACTTCTACTCTGGGGAAGAAGAGGATCTCAGCAAAATGTGTCTCATCAGGTTTCTCCCGGGCAGATTGCAAAATATCGGCAAGTTTATGCTTGTGTGAAACAAGCACATGATATTAAACAAATCACCATTCAATTCCTGTAACTTTTCCCAGTTCCATACTTGTGTATCAACCAGTTTATAATACAACTTATAAAGATGCCGATTCTTGTACAGATTTCTTTAAAGGTTGGTATAAAGCACAGGGCAAGAAAAAGCTGCAAAACTGTAGCATATAATTTTTTAAAGGGAAATTCTTTGACATTACAAATTCAAACAAAAGAAACGACCACTCACCATTTCCCAGTGCAACCTAATATTAAACATGATTTTTCCTATAAAAGATGAATTCCATACCAAAAAATATATTGCGTTATCAATGCCTTATCCAAGAGGTTATGTCTTGTTTTTACAAAGCATTAGTAGTTCAAACTTGTACATGCAATCAAAATCAGCACTTACCCATTCGTTTAGAAACTAAACACTTCTGGTACTCAGAGAGACGGCAAAAACCTGTTTTCCTCAGGCTTAAAAAACTCCTCTACAAAAGTCTACAGTACTGTGATCACTGTGAAACTTTTAAGCAGTGCAAATAAGAGAAAAACCCCTACCTTGGGTTTCTTTTGCCCCCTTCAGCTTTTGTCCACTGTAAATGGCTGCATCTTTAGCAGTCCGGGCTACAAGCATCTGAGCCGACAGACACAAAAACGGGCTTTCTTCAGCTCACTGCTGTTCCCAGTCTTTTATGTGGTGTCTTGGGCTCTGCTTGCTTAATTCCTGATTCTTCTGAAAGGAAGTCCAGCCTGGTGAGGCTGGCGGGATAGCAACTGTCGAAGATACTTTTGACCGTCGGAGCAAACAAATCACCTTGCATGCACCAACAAACGTGCCAAGTCATCTGAAGGTCCAAAGACTCTGAATTTTCAAAGATGACTAACATTAAAAAGGAAAAATGCCCCAGGACAAAAACCAAGCAATTTAGTTGTGATCTTGGAACGTCTACCCTGAGAACAACACCCCTCCCTTGAGCCCAGTTTCATTTCTGGCTATTTATCCTGGTCTTTGCATAGGGCTCCTGAATAGTTGCCATGACAACTCGGTAAACAGGATTCAAGTGACCACTGAGGGGTTTAGCAGGATTGTTTTGTTTAGGGAGAAGAATGGTAGCTTTAATGCTTCCTCTACTAAAATTTCCTGGAAAGGTAGAGCTGTCTTTTTTTAGGTTGTGGGTAGGTGATGTTCTCAAAAGTCAAAGATGCTGGCAAAGAGTACTCCAGTTACAGGAGAAAAGGCAACAGGTGTAGCAATCAGAAAGCCAGGAAGAATTATGGAAGGTTACTGAATGCCAAGTGGGCATTTTCCAGTAAGGATGCAGAGGAAGTGGAATCATCTCCAAAGGCTGTTAAGACTAAGTGAAATATGGGGAGGACTGGGAGCCTGACAATCCAGATAGTTCTAAAAAATCCTTGCTCCCGGTTCTATGCTCTCTCTCCTCCTCCATTTTTTCATCAGTCTCTTGTCTATAAAGCAGTGTCATTCAGATTGTGTGCCATAGAAACTTCATTCTCAATCTTCACCCTTTGGCCGGGCAATCAGAAGCTATCCTGTTCTTATAAAATTTTACTTGAAAAAAACGTTCACTGTGTTGTGAATAGATTATGAACATTTAGCACTTTGACACATCACAATGGTATCATTTGTCAAAACTCAATCAGACGACACGCTGAACTTTAACGTTAACTTTGGATTTTAATAATAATAGATCAATACTGGTTCACTCATGATAACAAATGTACCACACTAACGCAAGATGTGAATAATAGGGGAAAGTGTGTGTGTGTCTGTGTGTGTGTGTGTTGGAGGGGAGAGTGATATGGGAACCCTCTGTACTCTATGCTCAAATTTTCTATAAATTTTAAAATATTTTAAAAAAGAAGGTCTATTAGTTTTTTTAAAAAATGAAATGAAAATGTTCATCCCATAACCATGTGAAAGACTAAAGGAAATTTAAAAAAGAAAAAGAAAAAAAAAAAAAACAAGCAGCAGCTAGTTACAACAATCTGCCAAGGGTATGAGATTTAAAACTAAACTCAAAAAGGAAAAGGTCTGGCAACAGTCTTAGCTTTTCCTTGATTCAGCTTAAACTGGGGGGTTAACCTTGTGAGGATGAAGTGAGCATATTTTCCAACCCAAACACGTAACGCAAGTATGGACTGCTTCATACACTGAAGTGTAGCTGTTTCATGTCCCCGTTACCTCATTTAATACCTACAACTGCTCCCCTAAGCAGGCACCATTACTTTACACACTTTGGAGAAAAAGAAACAATCCCAAGGCCACACAACTGTCAGTGACAATAGTCTGGACAGATACCCAGTCACACACCTTTGATCTATTTCGATTTCATCCCAATGCTTCAGGGGCCCTGCACCTGAGCAATAGCCTTCCCACATGGGCGGGGCCTCTGTGTATCAGAGCTCGCTAGACCCAGGGCACCTTGCACCGCATGTCTCAGGGGGAGTGGAGCAGGGTCACCCATGCACTGATGAAAAACAGTGAATGGAAGATGCGGAAATGCAGATTTCATTCAGTACAAGTACAACCTTTCCCATAAATAATAAGAGCTTTAAAAAAGACAACAGGGTGCCTTTAGGTGTAAGGAAAAGAGGATATTCTCTGTTCCTGGGAATTATTTAGCAAGAGGGAGGATGCTCCTTTTGTGTCTCATTGAAAGGGGATAAACCGACCATATTTCATCAGTTCTTAACGCAAATATGTTCCCCTCTCAAATTGCCTGAATGTGTCTGTGACTTGCTGACCATCATGCCGTAATTCCATACGCGGATGTGCGCGGATTTCATCACAGCTTTTCATTGTCTTTAAAAATCACAGGCACTATTGGAAGTACTTGCACTGAGTCCAGCTGTCCTTTAAATGTAGTCTAAATACTCCTCTCTAGAGTCCTTGGTGAAACAGAAAGTTATTTTATCTGCAGAAAGGCCTGGAAACAGGGTGACAAGGTATAACTGTGTTATCAGTGAAGCAAGGATTTGTGGTGGACGAATGACCTCCACTTCATTCTTGCACATTAAAAAGCAAGCTCCTGGGCTTCCCTGGTGGCGCAGTGGTTGCGCGTCCGCCTGCCGATGCAGGGGACACGGGTTCGTGCCCCGGTCCCGCAAGGTCC
>NC_041221.1:30186147-30198392 GCF_002837175.3 Physeter macrocephalus
TCCGGAGCCTGTGCTCAGCAACGGGAGAGGCCACAACAGTGAGAGGCCCGCGTACGGGGGGGGGTGGGGGTGGGGGGGGGTGGGGGAAGCAAGCTCCTGGAGATAAGACAGCATCGTGCCCTGGTTAACTAGGTAGAGCTTCTGCTTCCACAGTGATGTATAAATAACGGTGCCCTTTACAACCATGGGGGTCTTCGATTCAATACAGTAATAGATGTTTGGACTGAATGATGTACAATTCCAGAAAGTTCAATCAAAATGCTAAAATCCAGTGTTTAACCTTCTAGGTTAAACCCTTGTTATCTGGCAGATTTGCACATCCAGACCTCCTTGCCCAATCATGGCAGGGAACACATTCCCTAGGGGGACCCCACTTAGAGATCTGAGTGTTTGAGTATGAAGCACCAAGCCCAACTCAAAGTGTTTGTGAATGAGTCTCCAGTGCTGTGCTTGGCTGTTCCAAAAGGGCTCCAAACCCTGGAGGTTTTGTGGGGGGCCGGGGGGCGCCATGTCTGAGAAGGGGGCCAGCTGGGAGAGGGAGAGACAACACATTAACATAGAAAGACTGAATCACAGTAAGGACATCACTCTAATACTGACCTAGTGGTGTATCCCTAGGGTAACTTCCAAGTATACAAATCGAAGATGATCCAAAAACAATTAAACAAACCAAAATGGAACGCATAGCAGTAAGGATTCAACATAGTGCGTTAAGTCTTCATCTTTGGCAAAGTCAAGTACTCACACACCATGAGCAGCTCCATGGTGTCCTTTTATGAGCAATCTGATTCAGCGTTTACTGAGCACATATGACAGTCTGGATGCTGGCTGAGCTACACAGCGGGGCACAAAGGTGGAAGAGGCAGGCCCTGCAAAGTTGTACTTGGTCAAGGTCTTCCGTATTTGTGGAATACCTTATTCAGAAAATAGCCCTGAGGTAGAGACACCAAAGCCTAAAAAGAAATGTAAAGGGTCACTGGAATCAAGTTTCAGTAAGGCTCAAGAGAAATAAGATGAATAAAATGAGAGAGAAAAAGATCTAGGAAGAATAAAATAGGACAGAAAAATTCAAGGTAGGAAATATGCTACAATATCATCAGAATTATTTAAAGAAATGTTTGGCCTCTGTTTAAAAACAAAAAAACAAAAAAACTAGGGAAAAAAATGGCAGGCAGCACCTGGGTCACACAAAGTATGAGTCCCCAGGACTAAATGTGCTCGATTCACGAAGCCATTAACCAAATCATGACGCCTCTGGAAACAAAAGGCTTGTGTTTCCGTAATGCCGGCACAGCGTTCTCACTTCATGTGTGGTCCTGAGTGTTGTGTAAAAGAGGGACCGAGTCTGGTGTCAGCAGTGGCCCCATGAAAGAGAGGGACACAGGTCAGCAGGAGTCATTTAAGAGGAAAGCACTGGCCTCCTCTGAAGTCTCTTAAAGACGACTTCGGTGCGACACGCTTCACACGTCCTCATGTCTCGGGGCCTGGAGACAGTGCTTTGAGACAAGACGCCCACAGCCAGGCCAGTCCTGTGTCTCCAGCTTCATTCTCCTGCTTGATGTTCCATTTTCCGGCAAATACGACTGCAGTCCGGCGCACAGACCGCGCGGCTTCCCTCCTGGGAGGCCTGGTCTCCGGTCTCCCCTCGGCATGGACACCCCTCTTCTTCACTCTTCCCCTAGATAAACCTGACCCCCTGCAGCCACCTCCTGCTAGAAGCCTTCCCCCAGCAGCTCCCAGGGTCAGGGCCACTCAGGGGACCCATATCCTGCCTTTTTGGAGAAGACCTCACAGAATCTTTGAGGATACGCTTATGCTGGGTTAAAGCTCCAAGGTGACCCTGCAGGAGTCAAGGATGCTTCCCCCTAGAACCCGAGAGCTTCTGACATCCAACCCACAGAAGGAGAGAGAGGAGAGCCAGCCAGGCACACTGCACGCGACAGCCCTGCTCTGCTCCTGCAGCAAGTGGGCCCGGCCTCGCACTCGGGGCCGGGAAGCGCAGACAACCAGTTCTCACGCCTGGACGGCTCTCCTGATGGCTATCCGTCTGTCCCCTTCTTCCATTCTGTCCTGCAGCTCCCCAGGGTTTTTCTGAGGAATGTTAATAACAGACTTCTCTGACTACAAGTTATCTGCACCAGGCAGGGACAGAAGGCAGAGGTCACGGGACACCCTCGGGGAGAGATTCTGAGGAAGCAAAGCAGGTTTTCTTCGATACAGAAATCTCCTGGGGTTGGTTTGGGCACTTCTGGCCAGAAACACTACTGCCTAAAGCAAACCACAGCAGAAAAAAAACTATGAGGCCACGTCACCCACCAAAAACCGTCTGATGGAGAAGCTTGCCCTCTGTAAACTGGAGTTCTAAGCTGAGGGGAGGACTGCACCCTTCAGTGCCATCTGAGGCAAAGAACCGGCTGCAGGCCAGCCCCTACCAAGAGGTATGCCTTTATTTTCTTCATAACTTAGCGCCAGGAGGACTTCTCAGCAACGCTAGTGAAGTGTCTTCTTCGCAACGCTCAAGACTAGCTAACAGACTGTGCACAAAAAGAAGAAAGTCCACATACTATAATAGTTGAATTGACATAACTGTCAGCATGTCAGTTATGTTCTGCCTGCTTACACCAGCTTTTCAAAGCAAAACATAAAAATCCCAAATAACGAAAACCCATAATATTCCCACAGAAGGAATTCTAGATGCTCGGGGCCCAAGTGCCCATCCTGAGCCTCACACACTTGCCAAGGAGAGGAGGCAGCCTGTACCACAGGCCTGGGACCCAGGGGGCCGTGTGCACACACTCGCCAGGCCACCACGGGAGCCCTGGACGTGCTGTGCAGGCTCCTAAAAGCACCAAGCCGCTACTCCACTTTTTCTAAAGCCACAGTTCTCCAGGCCACAGGCTTTACAGCCATTGTTCTTATGCCTTTTGGGTCACAGAATTGGCAAAAGAAACCTCTAGAAGCTGCCCAAATCCATGATCTACATGCCTGAATGATGTACAAAACACCTCCCTATACGGACATGTGAATACATCCTCTCAAGCCCCCGTGATGAACATCTGACTTGAGGAGGACATGAGGTGAGGACTGGAGATACACGTTCCCCATCTCTGGGCAAAGGCGAGCAAGATGTTCCCTGTGAGATTTCTAGAAGCATCTATCTTTGGACAAAAGAAATGTCATAGGGCTTCCCTGGTGGCAAAATGGTTGAGAGTCCGCCTGCCGATGCAGGGGACACGGGTTCGTGCCCCGGTCCGGGAAGATCCCACATGCCGCGGAGAGGCTGGGCCCGTGAGCCGTGGCCGCTGAGCCTGCGCGTCCGGAGCCTGTGCTCCGCGACGGGAGAGGCCACGACAGTGAGAGGCCCGCGTACCGCAAAAAACAAAAACAAACAAACAAAAAAAAAGAAATGTCATAAGAAACTCTAAATGAGGGATGTTTACATATATTTCATACAACATCACCAGGAACACTCCAATATATGCATGCTAAGCGCGTTGTAATTTACTATTTCCATAGTCTAATTAGCCCCTTCGCACTTAATACCACACCTACATCTTAGGCCTCAGACAAGTCAGTTCTCATGTCTGACTTGCTGGGTGCCTTGAAAATGGCAGCGAGACGTTTTTCAAAGTCTTCTTCAGCCCATCTCCTGGCAGGTTGTTAATGAGTGCCTGCCACCGGTCAGGAGGTGAAAAGGGCTGTGAGCCAACAGAAATGGAACCAGACACTGGGTTGGGTCATTTTGTAAAAGGCAAACACCAAAGCAATTAGGCACAACCAAGTCCCAGCAAGGAAAAACAAACATCAAAAAGAGGCAATTTCTTCAACATTCTGGCTGTTGATGTGTTTTCAAGCAGGCCTAATTTCAAAAGCGATTACGATTTAAAGGAAAAACGAAGTCCATGCCATCCAAGAAAGAAGACAAGAACATGGAGGACTGAGATTTTAAAATTCAAATTTCTATTTTTATAAATAAGCGCTGGCAGGTTCCCTCCATTTCTTTGAACCTAAGGTGCCAATGGCTGTAAAACTGCACAATTACTGCACCACTAAGAAGAGAGAAAAGAGTTCCCACTTAAACTGTGGTTCGCCAAAAGGCTGCAAGATGCATCTCGATACCCAAGACCTTAAACTGGGGGAAAACAAGCATCTTTAAGTTATGGTATTATTACCCCTGTTGTAAAAAGAAGAAAGAAACCCTGGCAGAGGTTACACAGCTCCTGAGAATGTAGACCCAGAACGCAAAGCCCGTGTATATCATCTTGTAGATCCTTCCCATTGGGGATTTATAAAGCACAGCAGGTGGATATAAGCCAGCCGACATGGTACATGGTTATGTTTTAACTATTAATTTCCAACATCATGTCAACACAAGCTATGTATTGTTAAGTTAGTTGCCATTTTTTGAGATAACCTGAAACATTTTACTATAAATTTGAAAAATGGGAAGATGAGTTACTATGTCAACTACCAGAACGGATACACACGAAGTCATCACAGATCTACAGAACCCCAGTCTCAGCTACCTTACGCGACACAAATGCCAAACTCTCCCCATCACACCTCAGAGTAAGGTAACAAACCAAACAGATTCTTCTCCCCTCCTTGAGTTTTGCCTTCCTAGAAGACAGAATTCAACACTGTGGTTCTTATAAAAAAACGCTTAAACTCTAAGTGAGGAATCACTGT
This sequence comes from Physeter macrocephalus, assembly GCF_002837175.3. Taxonomy (NCBI): domain Eukaryota; kingdom Metazoa; phylum Chordata; class Mammalia; order Artiodactyla; family Physeteridae; genus Physeter; species Physeter macrocephalus. Next base: position 30,190,837 of record NC_041221.1, read on the forward strand.
AATATTAAGTCAGAGGTAACTGGTAAACAAAATAAAAATAAGATTTAGCATCAGCAAAGTTATTGACAGTGGCATTATGGAACATGACACAGTCTCATGGGAAACAGTTCAGGTCAGATTCCTTATCTTAATCCTTATGAGGATAGCACCTAGCTCTTCCACACGAGAGGCCCTTGACATTATTATTTTGCGGGGGAATTTCCTTTCTTCACAGGGGTAACTAAGAGCAGATGTTCGCCAAATCAAAATAATTTCAGTTTTGTAACAGCACTTTACGGCAAGTTGCCCATTTAGCCTTAGACTCAACAGCTGCATTCACCTAATACTAAACCTTTTTTGTTCAGATAGATTCTCTGTATAAAACTCACATTGTTTCTGATCAGGATATGGCATTAAAAAGCTAAAACCAAGAGCCTAGACACAAAAACTTCCGACGACAGGAGTCTTCTAATTAGTTACAACCAACGAGTAAAAGTCCTTAAAATCCATCATTACTACTTAGAATACAGACACTCTATCATGTTTAACCATAAAGCAAAAGAAAATAAAATGAAAAAGAACTCTACCACAACAAAAAACACACCAACCATTTCTTCCAAAAAAGGTACATCACATTCTGGAGCTTGCCCAAGAATTTCAAACCAACGCTTAAAATAAAAATGCAAAGGCTTCACAATGTTTTCTCTTAAACCAGATTTCTCTAAAGCATAATGGCATCATTCAAAAGCAGACAAATAGGCCCAAAAGACAAAGGGATTTTATCCAGTGAATGTTATGTTATAATAATGTCATATACATTTCCAACCATCTATAATGAAAGGACTTTGGAGAAACCAAATCTCTGAGCAACCACACCAGGAGGCGGTGTCCTTAAATAAGACAGTGTCAGTCTAGAACAGTCGTAAATCTTACCTTCTGCATGTTTGGCTTGATACAGCGAACAAAGAAAGGATTAGAGGAGCTTAGCGTTGCCATTAAGGAATGCAGCGAGTCCTATTAGAAAGGAAAAAGTATATGTTGATTTAGTCTCTTATTAGGTCTTTAAATTTCTCAGCACCCTAGGCACTCATCAGAAACAAGAAAAAGGAAACAATATAAATCTGAGGAATAATAGCATTTTTATTTTTAATCATGTCATTCTAATAAAACAAAGGTATTCTAATTGTCACAGAAGTTATTTTACATATGCAAAACTCATTTATTACTTCCTTGACAGAGTACCATTAAACAAACACACAAACAAACAAAAACTGTGCTGTTAACCAGCTAAAAAAACCACCCTGGGATATTTCAATGTTTATACAGAAAACCTGAGAAGTATCCGCTCTCCACTGAAGTTGTTCCTCTTAATTCTTTCCATCAAAATGACAGCTTATACCAGTACCTCACTGGTCTTTGAGCTAAAATCTCTCATTCTTCCTTCAAATCACCAGGCAGATCAATCTTCTGTAATACTACTGTCTTTTAAGTTTTTTTTAATTGTGAAGATTTTTTAACATTTACCGAAGCAGAAAGAGCATGTAATGAGAACCCATTATCAGCTTCGGCTGCCGGCTCATCTCACCTCATCTGACCCCTGTTCCCGTACACATTACTCCCACTTCTAATAGAAAAGCAAATTCCAGACATTGTGTTATTTCATTCCTCAATATTTCACTATGTATTATCAAAGGCTAAAAACTTTAAAACATACAGAGGTAACCACCGTATCACTCCTGAAAAGATTTAACACCAATTCCTTAATATCAATGTGAAAAGGTGCAACTAGCTCAAGTTTCATTTTGAAATACTCAACTGTCTCGAATTTCATCATTTTTAAATAGCGTATTCTTTGAAATCAGGATGCAAATAAGGTCCCCGCAGTAGTGTAGTTGGTTGATATATCTATTCAGTCTATTTTAATCCATTGGTTTTCCCTCTGTCTGCATTTGTCTGTTTCTTTCTTCTTACAATTTTACTGTTGAAGAAACTAGGTCGTCTACCACATCGATTAGTTACTTCTGTGCTCAGAAGGCTTTAGGATTTCTCACAGATGACAGAATGTCCGGGAATTCATGGCCTCTGGTGTGGTACCCATTTAACTTCATACCAGGTGTCCCGTCCTCTGGGAACAGGACTCACATTCCTGACTCAGGAGTCTGCCTCTTCCCTTTGTCTCTGCCTGGAAGCCCTGCCCACTCTCCTCCATTTCCTTGTTCCTAGTCCAATTTAAGTCCCAAACATCCACAAAGCCTTCCAAGACAACTCCAGGCAACACTGACCTAGAAAAAGACAGTGTAACAACGCCGCTGGATGATTGAGAGCCTAGGGTTGAGAGTCAGACAGACCCAGGTTCCATTCAAATCCTAGCTTCAGTCCTTGGAGGGACTGAGCAAGTCTCCATTCTCTAAACCTCAGCTTCCTCATCTATAAAGTGGGGACAATAACACGTACTTCTAAGAATATGGGAGAAGTGAACGAGGTAGCATATATAAAGTGATTAGCCCAATGACTGGGACATAGAGGGTGTATAATAAACGGCAGCTATTATTATTATTGTATCCTGTAAGGGTCACACCTGCCCAGCACTGTCAGCCCTGGTGCTGTGGGTCCAGCTCATCCCCAACCATATGCTGTCAACAGACCTTAACACAGAACTCGCCCACCGCCTCGAAAGCATCCAACTTTGATTAACTAAATGGAAGAGAGCCTCCCAGAGGGCAAATTTAATAAAGGTCTGTTGACTGACATGCCTCCGGCTCCCCCTCACGCTAAGATTTGGGGGTAAAGCAGAACAATTAAGTTAGAGAAATGGTCTTCATGTTATCTGCCTCTAAACTACCTAAAAGGCTTACATACTTAAAATGCAAGTAAGAATGTTTCTTATTTTCCCTGAATTCTGGACATCTGGACGAGGTAACTGACACTGATCTTGTTTAACCACGCACTTGGTTATTCTTCCTAGTTATGAGACTGTAAACATACCTGGGAAAAATAAAGACAATCCAGACACAGGAAGAAAGATACTTTATATGCACGTGAGTCTTTAAATACAAATCAGAGTGGTCCCAAATGACGAAACAGTCTTTCTTATGAAGACTTACTATTTCGTAAGCTTAGAATAAGTAGCTATTTATTTTTAACAAGACAAAAAAAAAAAAAAAAAATCTACTTTTTTTTTTTTTCGTCTGGCTCAGAAAAAAAAAAAAAAAGTGTATTTTCTTCCTAGAGTCCTGTCTGGTTTAAAAGGATGATAGAAAAAATAAATAAACACTTTCATAGACCTCTCACAGATACCCATTTCCTATTTTCAATTTTTAAAATCACAATAAAGATGGACCCATCCAGGCCAGCAGCGTAGACTAACCTTGAATTGCGAGCTGACCGTGGGCCGCCGATGTTTGCTTCCACATTTCAAGGTATCCTGGTCCGTGCGGCTTGAAACGTGTTCAAAGAGGTCGTAGATGAAGTCGAATCTGTGTGAGCGGAGAGCAGGAGGGCCATGAGGGGTGCACACCCAGTTATTAGGTGCTGGATTACTGTAATCACAATGCATTTCCCCACTGAAAATAACACACCCAGGCCCGGAAGAGCTAAGACAGAGTCCGAACATTTCACACCAACCACTGCCAAAGAGCTTCAGGCACTGAAAAGAGACGTGGCCGCTTCGCAGCACTAGAGTCTCGCAGGAGAGAAGGGGACTAGGATGAAGATGGCTCAGGGCGACAAGCCACTTAGGACCGCCGAGCTCTGCGGAGCTTCTGCGGCCTCCACGCCCCGTGGAAGGGAGGGGTTTGTCTCGCGCACCGCAGGGTGGTGAAGATGCGACCAGGTAACAGGTGGAAAGATGCTAACTCTGCAGTGACCCTCCCCCCCACTTCCTAGTTGTGTGGCTTAGACATGATGCTTGCCTGTCTCTAGGCCTGTTTTTTCATCTGGAACATGGGGGTCACTTTAGGATTTATGCTATAAAGCTGGGGTGAGAATGAAATGAGGAAACGAAGGCAAAAGGCTGAGCGTGATGCCTGGCACATCCTAAGTGCTGATGTTTGCTGTTATTATTATTTAAAAGTTCTGTAAAATCTACTGCCACTACTGAGAAAGTAAAAGGCTTCTCAGGAGTTTTTTTCATCTTCCTTGCATGGAAGATGCTCTGGGCTATAAAACCAGGATGGGGTGTGTGTGGGGGGTGCCTTCGCGGGGACCAGGAGTGAGACGGTCAGGCATCCACGCCCCTCGGGGGACAATGCCAGCACTTCTGTCATCACTTCTCTTCTGCTTGACCCTTTCTCACTTTCATCCCAGGGTGAAGTTTCATTCTCGCTCTTTGAACTTCTCTGTGCTTTGAGCACTTTGGAGAAAAGCTTTGGGTTCCATCAAAACGTCACAGATGCCAAAGGCAAGAGAGAGTAGGGGCAGCAAATAGCCCAAGCCCCTCCTTCTACAGAGAGAAACCTGGGGCTGAAGAAACATTCTTCACCCCATTTCCACACCCACTTGACGTTAAGACAGAGGCAACCGGCGAAAGGCCATCTCGCGGGTCTCCAGGCCCGTGCTCTTTTTCACAACAAAATGTTCCAGTTAACCTCAAGACACTGCTTTTATTTAAATGTATCACTTTAAATCTGCTTTGAGAGATAGGTAACCTGCTATGGTTATTTTTAAAACGTCGCCATTTTTACAGGCCTGAAAACTCATCTAAAAATAAAAATAGCTGACAAGGTTGTAATTAGGGAATCCTCATAAAAGAGGGTTAAAACAAGTTGAAAGATCAAACACTTCCACCCTGAGCTTCTAAGCTGACACTTTAGAGGGGTTCCCCTCACCCCAATTCTATCTAAGTGACAGGGTGGCCACCTAATGCTTTCATTTCTAAAAGTATTCCAGCTTTTTAGTAATTGTGCTTTCCCTCCTTAGATATTAAATATGTGTGTTAGAGACTCACGCTGGATCTGATAAAGGTATTGACAACTTTAAGGCAAGGGTTGTTTTCCTCCTTTCTCTCTCACAAAGCCTCCTAAAAATAGGAAGCCTCCTGGTTTAATACATACAAATAGCTAAACTAATCACTAAAACTTTCAGCATGTTTTCCTTAACTACCGATTTAATGATGTGAATTTACAATTCATGAATGAATAAATGAATGGGTAATTAATCTATCATTTTAGCTGAATTAATACTTGTTTATTTCTCTCGATACCCCTTACACTAATGAGAGACATAGGGTCCTACATACCCGAGGCTGAAGTCAATTTAACGCACAGCTCTAAGCTTGCTATGAAGACAGTAGGTCATACTGGTTAAAATTTTAGGTTCCTGAGCCAAGCAGACCAGATCAAATCTAGTTGAGGGATCTTGGGCAAGTCACTTAATCACTGTAAGTCTTAATTTCCTTACCTGCATCACATGATGGACTTACTATTCCAATGCTACCTCATTAAATGGTAGTCACTACTGCTAGTACCGTTTTCTATCTCTCGGATCACTTTATTGATGAAATACTGCCCGGGGAAGAAGATGATAAACCAATTGCCCGCACATTAATTTTTTCTATATTCGTGAATTAAAAGCATCTGCACAAACATCACTCTGGCATCTCGGGGAGGAGACTGACGCACCGGCTTTCCCTCAGCAAGTTGAGAAGATCATCTCTGAAGGTATCTCTGTTCTTCTCCAAGATGCCCCTCACGTCATACTGCACCTGGTTTTCCAAAATAAACAAGAGAAGGCAGAACTGATCAAAAGAATCACTTCAGGCCGTAAGCATCCCCTTTAAGAGCTGGGTCCGCGAAAAGATGTTAGTTCAATATATTTATGATTGGCTTCTGAAATTACTATTCTCTAAATACCAAATGGGCAAATATCAGCAAGGATCCTGATTAAGAAGTTACCTCTCCAAGGGTGTGGAGAAAAGGGAACCCTCCTACACTAAGCTGATGCAGCCACTATACAAAACAGTGTGGAGGTTCCTCAAAAAACTAACAAGAGAGTTGCTATGGGATCCAGCAATCCCACTCCTGGGCGTATATCCGGACAAAACTCTAGTTCAAAAGATACACGCACCCCCTATGTTCACAGCAGCTCTGTGTACAATAGCCAAGCCATGCAAGCAAACTAAACATTCATTGTCAGAGGAACGGATAAAGAAGATGTGGTACATATATACAGTGGAATACTACTCAGCTATTTGTAGTAAAAGAATGAAATAATGCCATTTGCAGCAACATGGATGGACCTGGAGAGTATCATACTAAGTGAAGTCAGAAAGAGAAAGACAAATACCATATGATATCACTTATATGTGGAATCTAAAATATGATACAAATGAACTTATCTACGAAACAGAAACAGACTCACAGACTTAAGAGAACAGACGTGTGGTTGCCAAGCGGGAGGGGGGGAGTGGGAGAGGGTTGCGTTGGAAGTTTGGGATTAGCAGATGCAAACTATTATATATAGAATGAATAAACAAGGTCCTACTGTATAGCACAGAGAACTATATTCAATATCCTGTGATAAACCATAAAGGAAAAAGAGTATAATAACTGAATCACTTTGCTGTACAGCAGAAATTAACACCACATTGTAAATCAATTATCCATCAATAAAATAAATTTAAAAAAAAAAAAAGGGAGTTACCTCTCCAGCATAGTGTTTCACTCCAAAATTGCTGACTGCAACTCTGGGCTTCACATAAAAGTGGTTATTCTAAAAAAAGAAAAACAAACAGAAATGCCTAATTTCACTCACTGCTTTCCTGACAGCGTAACTATAACTGACAGTGAAAACAACTGCAAAACCCACGACCTATCAGAGGTATAGGACACATCGCGCGATACACTCCATCAAAATCAGGCAACTCTGGTCTGTGTCATTACAGTAGGTTAAAAATGTTAAATTTTATACACTAGCTAAACATGGGCATATTCTGACAAGTAGCCTACAATCTATGTCTTTGGCTTATTTCCATTTAGTTATAGCAGAGAAAAGCTTTCGTTTGAGGAACAAAAATTCACTGTGGGAGGCAAGGTAGGGTCAACAGCACGGAAATCTGTCATTTGTCGCATCTTAATCCACAGATGTGCTATTCAGACACAAGGAGGAATTGGCAGGTTTGGACATACAGCATGCTGATTGTGTAACTTCTCCAATAAGGTGCCGTCTGTGGCTTGAGGAAAATGGCTTTCTTCATTGATAAGGGCTAGGAGACCAAGTTTCTAGAAGAGGGGAAAAAAGGTTAAACATGAATTAGAAGTTTTTGGCTCTGCATATTTTTACAGCTCCTTTCCTCTCTACTCTCTATCAAGTAAGTGGTCAAAAGGGCATAATGACTTCTCAGATTGAAAAGTTCAGAATGACACACTATTAAGAAATCTAGTTCATTCCATACTAAAAAAATGGAACGCCCTGCAATTTGGTGGACAAAACTGGCCAATCCACTATCGGAACCGCAAAGTTTCTGATGATGACTTAAAATCTATGGGAAGGGCTTCCCTGGTGGCGCAGTGGTTGAGAGTCCGCCTGCCGATGCAGGGGACGCGGGTTCGCGCCCCGGTCCGGGAAGATCCCACGTGCCG
>NC_041221.1:30198755-30233375 GCF_002837175.3 Physeter macrocephalus
AGCGGGAGAGGCCACAACAGTGAGAGGCCCGCGTACCGCAAAAAAAAAAAAATCTATGGGAAGCCAATTTGCACACTGTTGATTCTTAAAATATTGACTTCAACGAGACAATGGGTTTGAGGCAGCCAAGTATTTAAATTCAACCTTGCACATTTACATGTATGTTTCCAAACGGCCCAGTGTGCTCTGAACATTCACATCTTTGATGTGCGTGTTAGTACAAGCTGTTTTGTTCCCACAAATGTGAATCAGCCCCGCTGGACACCCTTGGGACTGTTAACAGTTCTTCAACAGGTGTTACCTTCTCAATCAAGTCCAGGCATTCTCCATTGTCTATCCAGTCAATATCTTCCCACACTAAGCCTTCTCTGTACAAAGATTAAAAAGGGCCAGGTTGTAGTAAAATATAGCTTCAAAACTATCCAATGTAGGGGTTCATTTTCTTAAAAAATTTGAAATGGAATTTGATGAGTGCTTACCTGCTATATTCCAGTTGTTCTAAAGAAAAGATATGCTTGTTGAAATATTCCTGAAGTTTCTCGTTTGCATAGTTTATATTGAACTGCTCAAAGTGATTCACCTAAGGGGGGAAACCATTCAACAAGTGTCTTTAGAGCCCTCACTGTTACACAAAAAGGCCAAACAGCCACTATGGAGAACAGTATGGAGGTTCCTTAAAAAGCTAAAAATAGAGCTACCATATGATCCTGCAGTCCCACTCCTGTGCATATATCCAGAGAAAACCATAATTCAAAAAGATACATGCACCCCAATGTTCACTGAAGCACTATGTATAATAGCCAGGACATGGAAGCAACCTACGTGTCCATCGACAGAGGAATGGATAAAGAAGATGTGGTACATATATACAATGGAATATCACTCAGCCATAAAAAAAATGAAATAATGCCATTTGCAGCAACATGGATGGACCTAGAGATTGTCATACTGATTGAGGTAAGTCAGAGAAAGACAAATATCATATGATATCACTTCTATGTGGAATCTAAAAAAAAAAAATGGTACAAATGAACTTATCTACAAAACAGAAATAGTCATAGATGTAGAAAACAATCTTATGGTAACCATGGGGGAAAGGGGGGTAAGGATAAATTGGGAGATTGGGATTGACATATACACACTACTACATATAAAATAGATAACTAGTAACGACCTACTGTAGAGCACAGGGAACTCTACTCAATGCTCTGTAATGACCTATATGGGAAAAGAATCTAAAAAAGAGTGGATATATGTATATGTATAACTAATTCACTTTGCTGTACAGCAGAAACTAACACAACATTGTAAATTGACTACACTCCAGTAAAACATTTTTTTAAAAAGGCAAAAAAAAATCTGCAGAGAAACATATCAACGTTCGTTTCAAGAGGTTTGCTTTAGATTATCCCACGTGCTGGAAGCATACCTCAAAGTTTTCAAATCCAAAGATGTCAAGGATGCCAACAGATTTGAAGTCATCTTTGCCTTTGATCCTGCTGTTTATCTTCTTGATCACCCACTCGAAGCAGCGTGCGTAAAGTGCCATGGCCAAGGAGTCCCTGCTGTCTACTGCCTGTGGGGAGAGGAGACAGGGCCACGGTGCCCAGATGACCCCAGGCAGCCCAGACAGGCAAGTCCGTCCCCGCCCCACTCGGGAGACACACTCACTCAACACCTATGCACCCCATGTCAAGTAAGCCAATACCATCTAGGAAAACACAGCTGTCTAGAGAAAGGGTAAGCTGAAGCTTGCTTATTTACTTTACAGCAGGATTCACCAAGAATTCCTTGAAGTCAGGCTTTCAAATTCAACTTTATATACTGAGTTATAAGAAAGGATCAGAACCCACAGCTACAAATTTTATCAGGTTTAAAACAATAATTAAGACCTGACCTCTCTCATTATCATCTTCTCATATTTTACTCTGTACACATAAAAGTTTTCTTCATGGCATGCTTAGCATTTTTACTTACCCAGTCAAGAAACAGCTGTGAGATGGGCTAGCACATATAAGAGGCTCAAGGCAGTAGCAGAAGCAAAAATAAGTAATACAACATACTGTTGCATTGTTTTCATTAATAATAATAATTATGATTATTATTATTACAGCTAATGTTTATTTAATTCTTACTCTGCACCAGTCATTAAGCATTTAGCATATATATTTTTATTATCATCCTCACCAGAATCCTATGAATTAGGTATAATTATCTTTGTCTCACAGAGGAGGAAACTGAGGCACAGTGAATAAATTTCCCAGGAACAAAATATAATAAGCCGAAGAGGTAAAACTCAAACTTGGGAAATGTCCATCAGGCCCCTTTCTCCTAATGACGCTGCCACACTGTCTCTAAGCAGACAACTGAACCACTTTGTGTATTCCCCTCAGTGTGGATGTCTTCTTTATTTTGATCCCGAGCCAAACTCATTCAAATGGTTCACTGCAGCTACTTATTCGAATCAAAGCCACAGATCTGCAGACCCAGGAGCATCTTTAAAAGTTGCTTTGAGGGCCACACGCGTACCTGTTGAACATTGAGAGGCGTAAGGATCTCCTCCCCCCGGAGAGACATGGATCTCTGGGTCAAGGCGTCTGTGAGCTGTGCCGGGTCCAGCCCAAGTAACTCTGCAGACCTGCCCAAGGCTGGGGAGGAAGGACAAGGCAAACGTAGACACACAGGCCAGGCGACCCCGAACGGGTGCAAAGCCAACTCCACAGAGCGACACAGTAAAGCAGAGACTATTCCTAAGTCCCTCAGGCAAGACCTGTAGGACACACGTTCTACTGGTAGGTTATTCACTCCTTTAATAAGTCTTAGGTTTATGGCAAAGAAGCTGGTGCTTGGACCGAGTGTGGTCCAAAGACCCCGAGGTGGGTTCCCCAAGACCCCCAAGAGGTTCGCAAGGTCATGACTATTTCAATAATAAGACTAAGATGTTATCTGATTTTTCACTCTCCTTCCCTCACCAGTGTACAGAAGGATATTCCAGAGGCTACATGACATGAGGTAGCCCAACAAACTGAAGGCAGAAGCAGGAGAATCCAGCTGTCCTCTGTTACATCAGATATTGTAAAAATTTACAAAATCGTTAGACAATGTCACTCTTCACTGATTTGTTTGGGTTTGTTTTGGAAGATGGTCTTGCAAATAAAATGATGATCTTTATTGTGATATATGCCATGGGTTTATTATGGTTATTTTAGAGCGAATTTATTTTTTTTAAACTGCCTCTGTTTTAATTTCTAATGCAATATTAAACATCAACAGATATGACCCACAGGGACAAAAGCTCTTCGGAATTCTCTGTGATTTTAAAGTTATTAGGAGACACTGGGAGCAAACGCTTGAGAACCACAGGCCTGCAGCCCTGGCAACTCTAGGGCTACTTTGAACTTCAACTCATCCAATTCCCCGCCTCCATGCCCTGATCCATGGCGTCTATCAGAAAAGCTTAAAAAATAAATCACTCCAGGAAAATGGTAACTGATATTGTCATGTGTTTATTAACTCAATCTTGACAACACATCTCCGTCGTGCACTTCACAGATGAGAAGTCGCAAGTATTGAAGGGAGAAGTAACCCGAGGAAACAGCTTGTGGCAGAGCTGGGCTTCGAACCAGTCATTCTGGCTTGAAAACTAATGGTCTTAACCATTCCACTAGGGCAGCCTTCAATCACCATGAATAGCTATGGCAACACTCAGGCCTGATTCATCACATTTCCCCTACATCCTATTCTTGTCGCTATTTCCTCTTATTGGGCCCACTGTCCTTCTTTCTTAGTAAACATGAGAACACAGCCAGTAATCACTTGTCAGATGCTTTGACCCTTTATGAGCTGACTGTTCACATCAGATACAAAGTTCTGTAGCTCTTATTCAAGGGCTCGAAAAATTTTTTCTGTGAAAAGCCAGACGGTAAGGATTTTAGATCTCTGTTTCCTATGAGGCAAAAGTCAAGGAAGTAAAGGAGGGGGGAGCAAAAGCTTACCTGTTTTGAAGGAAACTTGTGCTCCACCAGCAGTGATAAATTCTATGTTCCCAAGATGTAATATACCAGCAAGCAACCTCAAAACTTCCCGAACTTCTTCCTTGCTAAACTGCATTACCTCCATTGCCGTCTAGAAGAAAATAAGGTATTTAATTTTTAATCTGTTTTCATACTAAAGGAAATGAAAAGTGCTCATTCCTCAGTAAAGTTTTGTTCTCAAGGCAAGAAAGCAAGAAATAGATGTATGCCCCCTCACTTTTTTTAAGATTTTTTAAAAATTTATTAACTCATTTATTTTTGGCTGCGTTGGGTCTTTTGTCACTGCATGCGGGCTTTCTCTAGTTGCAGCAAGTGGGCTTCTCATTGTCGTGGCTTCTCTTGTTGCAGAGCACGGGCTCTAGGCGCATGGGCTTCGGTAGTTGTGGCACGCAGGCTCAGTAGTTGTGGCGCACGGGCTTAGTTGCTCTGCAGCATGTGAGATCTTCCTGGACCAGGGCTCGAACCTGTGTCCCCTGCACTGGCAGGCGGATTCTGAACCACTGCACCACCAGGAAGTCCCGCCCCCTCACTTTTAAATGATAAAGACTTTACACAGGTACACATAAAAGAAAAGCATGACATTAAGAAAGAACTGTAGAATACTTAGAGATAACCCAATCAGTAAGATAAAAGTAAATACCTGCCTTACATACAAGACTCCTATTTATGCCACAAAAGAATTAGCCCAGAGAGTCACAGTAATGATGGTGACAAAGAAATACTTTTTCTACATGTATCAAAATGTAATGGAACGTTTATTATTTTCCTACACATATAAAATGGTGGGGGGGATACTTCATGAGACTCCTCTAGTGTAAACTTTGGGGACTTGTCTTAATTTTAAATGCAGCAGGGACCCCAGTAGGTGGAATGAAATTCTCTATCAGGGGCTGGACAGATAGGAGAGTCTACTGTTCCTTTTATAAGAGATGCTGATGGAAAACCTGAGTGGATCTAGATCTGCCTTCCCTGGACAGTCATTACATCGCTATTTTCCATTTCTCCAAAGGATTTTTCAAGTCTTATTTTGGCCTCTGGATACTAAATGGAAGTTAACATAATGCTGATTTGGGAAAAATAAAAATAAACAGGCACCTACAGGGGTTTTGTTCCCCAACAAGTATCTAAGCTGAAGCCAGGCATCTTCTGAATCAGATCTAAGATTTGCTCATTTTCTCTTATGATTTGGGAGCCAGATTCTCATCAGAAAAAGAGCTAAATAGCCCCCTCCAACACACACACCCCGCACACACGCGTGCACACACAACCGAGGACAGAATCGCTGGCTATACTGATGAACATAAGCTACAAAGAGAACTCGGACCCATAACTGTTACAATGACCACAGGAGATGGGGAAGAAGGAAGCCACACAGCACTTTGAAGCCATAGAAACTGCAAAAGGAAATGACTGGAGATTTTAAAACGTGAAGAGTTTAATTTCTTTACAAGGAAAAAAACAAAGCCAGAAACAAAGGGCAAAAACAACAGAAAGGGAAACAGAATTCAAAGAAAAACACTGTAAGGCAAGGAGCAATAGCTATATTAAGAGACACGTGAGCAATGAAAATAAAATAGGCACTTCTCGTAAGAGGAAATGCAAATCCACAGAGAAATGTTTTCCTTCCTAGATATCCAATATGCACAAATGGAAGAAAATGAGATAACTTCTATTAAATTAGCAAAAGTTTTTCTGAATGATAAAATGGGTGAAAGTGAGGTATATATGCACTGGTCACTGGTAGTATAAGTCAGTATAATCTTTTTGGAAAACAAGATTATGGGGCAGTAATGTGCTGGGTCACATATGTACATAATCTTATAACGTTCAGAGAGGTTACTTAACTTTCTCAGGGTTACACAACCAAGATTCAAAGTCAGGCCTGATGAACCCAAAGTCTAGGAACTTACTGTCTATCCAGCTCTATGCTTCTTTCTTTTTATGTCCTTAGAAAGTCCATCTCCTGTGTAATCTCCCTTCACTGCAACACTGGAGATATGTTCTGAGGAAAATCTCAACAGGAAAGAAAGTTTTGTAAAATATTCACTACAGTGTTTTCTTAACAACACTTTCAGAGAGAAAAAAAAAATCTAGCTCTCCTACAATCAGACAAGTCCAATATAGCAAATGAACTTGTTAGAACAGTATATAGTTTTTAAAGGAAATTATGAACATTCTATAGAAACGATATTTATGATAGCTGTATGCAAAAAGTAAAAAATTATTTTTGTAACTAATTTTTTCAAGAAAATCATCTGGGAAGAAAATCTACAAAATTTAAAATAGTTGCCATGTTACTGCTGGTAGGTTAATGGACATTGCATTCGATGATGTCTTTTAATGTTGTTGACATGTTTCTACTGTAACGACCGAGTCTCTTAATGGATGAATTGGTAAATAGATTGCTATCTACTCAGTGGAATACTCCTCACCAGAAAAAGAATAATTGAGTGATGTGTGGTTTGGATGAGTGAAAGAAGCTAGACACAGGAGAACAGATTCTGTATGACTTCATTTACAGGAAATTCTAGAAAAGACACGGTTTCCTAGGGCCGGGGCTGGGGCTGGGATTGTCTAGGAAGGGGGACGAGCAACTTTTAGGGTGTAGAACTGTCCTTCGGTTTGACTGTGGTTGTGGGTATATGGGTGCATAAATTAAAAATTCACTTTATACACTTTCCATGAGGGCATTTTATTATAGGTACATTATAACGCAATAAAATTGACTACAAAAAAATTAAAAGACAACGAATTGTTTAACCAAGGTAGAGAAGACCATCATTTCATGGGCACAGACAGAAACTGACACAAAGAAGAGGAACTATTAGCCTAGTGCCTTATCAATCTTTAAAAGCCTACGGGAAAACAGTTATTCAAATTTACTTATTCTAAAAGCAAAGAAATATGGCTAAGAAATACAGATTATTTATTATGTTCAAGACTTTTAAAACAGTCGTAAGGACCAAATCAGACCTCAGCAAAACAATTATAAAGCACCTGTGCTGCGAAAAAGTTAATATTTTCCCTTTCTATGACTAAAGTTTTCCTCATGCATCACAAGACGTATTCAACGCTAATTTATAAAAATTTTCTAAGCTCATTTTAGGATGACCACAGAAATGAAAATTTTCACTGTTTAAGTCACCTGCCTGGACTCTATATAACACTAAAGAAGTAAGATCTTCCATAGACTCGTGGTTGCCACGGGTGGGGGGAAGTGGGGAGGGAGCGGGGGAGGGTTGGAGTGGGAGCTTGGGATTAGTAGATACAAACTAATTGATAAACAAGGTCCTACTGTACGGCACAGGGAACCATCTTCAATATCCTGTAATAAACCATAATGGAAAACACGAAAAAGAATATATTATATATGTACAACGGAATCACTTTGCTGTACACCAGAAACTAACACAACATTGTAAATCAACTACACTTCAACTAAAAAAAAAAAACTCCTCTATACCTGTTAAAAAACAAAAAAACAGGATCTTCAAAAAATAAGTTCCCAGTAGCAGACAATTTCAAACTGTAGAATGAAAAATGTCAAAAGATAATCTGTGAAAAAAATTCTTGGTTAAGTTCTGAAAATACATGCAAAGATTACATATGAAAGCAAGTGAATAAAATGGGCTCACTGTATGAACAAATTTGTGACTTCTTCACTTTCAAGTTTAACTCTGAGTGAATTAGTTAATCAGTTAAGAGTGTGGTGACAAGTGGCAAGTGCATTAATCAGACCATGGAGTAATTTAATGGCTGCAAACAATTATCACCAACGCCAGCAGGAGTCTCCATTCATTGTCTCCTACTGTCCTATTTTACAGTCTTTTTAGTAGCAATCTCCACCCCTTTGGCAAGAGTAACCCCTTTAAGCCCTCTTTTAAAAAAAAATTTTTCTTGAAATATAGCTGGTTTACACTGTTGTTAAGCCTCCTTATAATTATGTTTTCTCAACAATATGGCTCAAGACTCAAAAAAAACCCCTGGGAAATTCTCAGCACAGTTCAGAAGCGCTAAATAGCAATTTAGTTATAAAACTGGCACAAAGTTATACAAAATGTTTTCAGGGTCTCAGCGGTGAGGTGGGGAGCGCCACCCAAGGGAGCCAAGGGACCTCAGGTGAGCCATGAACAAGTGAAATGAATAAAATGGGGGGAGAGGAGGCTTGCTCCGGGCACAATAAATCACAAGTTAAGTTCTTTGGTAATTCAATGTGTAATTTTATATTAGGCAAGATGATGTTATTTTATAATATAAAATTTGCTTCTACTCCCATATTTTCCAACACTGAACGAGACTGAGGTTTAAAAATTTTTTTTATTTTATTATTCTCTTTTAAATTTATTTTATTTATTTTATTTTTGGCTGCGCTGGGTCTTGGTTGCTCCGCGCAGACTTTCTCTAGGCGAGCGGGGGCTACTCTTTGTTGCGGTGCACGGGCTTCTCATTGCGGTGGCTTCTCTTTGTTGTGGAGCACGGGTTCTAGGTGCGCGGGCTTCAGCAGTTGTGGCTCGTGGGCTCTAGAGCACAGGCTCAGTAGTTGTGGCGCATGGGCTTAGTTGCTCCGCGGCATGTGGGATCTTCCTGGACCAGGGCTCAAACCCGTGTCCCCTGTATTGGCAGGTGGATTCTCAATCACTGTGCCACCAGGGAAGCCCAAAAGGCGGATTCTTAACCACCGTGCCACCAGGGAAGCCCGAGACTGAAGTTTTTAACTGTGGCAAAACTGAGGTATAAAGTCAGCCCTTTATTTATTTATTTTTAATTTTTATTGGGGTATAGTTGATTTACAATGTTGTGTTAGTTTAGGTGTACAGCAAAGTGAATCAGTTATACGTATACATATACCCACTCATTTTTAGATTCTTTTCCCATATAGGTCATTACAGAGTACTGAGTAGAGTTCCCTGCCAAATGTTCAAATGCCAAAACCTGCCATTTCAATTTAAAAATAAAAGCTAGCAATCACTGAAAACAGGCCAAGCTCCACAAGCTTCCTTGTAGCTACCAGAAAGAGCAAACAATTCTGAATCAGAAAATAATGCCCCAAGAGGCAGCCATCAGAGTACCCTCTCTCCAGGCAGTCCCAGGACGAGGGAGGGCCTCGCTGCCCACTGGCTCACTGTGGCCAGTGAGCTAGTCAGTACGGCCCTGCAGTGACACTGCAACTTGCATAACTGGGAGTCTGTCTACCACTGCAAACAACCACCTTCCACCACAAAGTAAATGGAGAAAGCTCGTGTAGTTAAAGAAGTCCAGGACGCCAAAATAAAATTTTAAATACTTAAACATCTCTTAAAGTCCAATTTGCAGGGCCAAATCCCATGCCGCCTAGGGTACGTACACAGCAAAATGTGCTGTCAGCGGGAGGCTTTTTGTTAATAGGATGAAGGAATGAGAGATGACAGAGACACCTCTCTACGTTATAAATGGCAGAATGCGACATCTTTAAAAGAAAGGCTGAGGGGAAGATGATCACGATATTATAGGCTCGTCTGTTTTTAATTTCATTTTCAGTTTAAGGATACATACATTAGATGTGGGGAAATGATGTGTGATATATATCCATTTAAAAATATACTTTGATTCCATTCCACGAGGCATTCTTATGAACAATCTAGAAAAGTAAATGGGGATATAGAACCAAGCTGTCAACAACAACTAGAAAGACAAACCTGGGTGCACGTAAAGCAGTGACTACCTACCTGCCTCCTGGTTAGAGTGTGGGATTTGGAGTTAGTTAGACTGTGTCTAGATACAGGCTCTATTAGGTGCTGTGTGTGGTTAGACTGGTCACCAACCTCTCTGAGTCACAGAACACAGACAACCACAGTTCTACCCTCACAGGGTCGTTAGAAGCAGAGAGACGGTAAGTCCGCAGAGTAGGCGCTCAGTCGGTGTTAGCTGCATTTATGATGAATCAATTCTAGATCCGCTGACTCCACATGCTGAACTAAGGACTCCGGCAAAGGAACTGAGACCACGCTGATGAAATCTACCAGCCCCACTCAATCAGGTGGGGCTGTTAATAATGCTCGATGACCAGGCTTCCTAAATGCAGTCACTTTATAACAAAGTCCCGGGAAATTTCAGAACTGCAGGAAACCGCACAGGTCCACACTGCAGAGTCTTAAAATGACTACTTCTGTGTGATCAGAATCGGTTACCAGAATGAGGCTATGAGAACAGGATGAGACCCGAACAGTCACCTGGTCTAATTGTTGACAGATTTCTTTTTAACTGTAGAACCAATTATTCAAACAAAATTTTAATTGTAAGCCCCGAAACAGAGGATCTGTTTGCTCCAGTCCCAAACCTGTGATTTTTTTGTTTTGCTTTTCTGACCGCTATTCCAAGCCAACCACCCATCTGTCCTGAATGTCAGACATTCACCCATCTTCTAAAGAGAGAGGATTCCCTTCCATGACTTGGAACAAGAAGAAAGGACCTATTCTCGCACAGCGGTACAAATGTGATTTCTTTTTTTATTAAAAAAATATTTTTGAAGCAGAAATGAAAGTTATCACTTTCTTTTTTTCTTTTTTTGGTCACCTTTAATAAAGGAAGATAGGAAAGTAACTTACAATAACTTCCCTAAAGGATTCCTGGTCACTGATTGTCTTGTCTCCTACACATCCAGATTGATTCAAGTAGTGGTAGTTTTCTGGCACAGATAAATAAAATTCTTCTACGAAAAGAAAAAGGAAAACACAACATCAGTATTTGACTGGCCAGGGTAAGACGTAATTTAAAAGAGTTTTCACTTTGCAACTTTATTTTTTAAAGTACAAAAATAATTCTGTGCTCCTAATAGCCCACTATTAAGATTAAAACATTCTCTCTTAATCATCATCTAGGGAAAACAGAATTATTAAATTTGATGGGATGGAAGAAAATGTTACTGAAAAAAGTAACTGATGAGGATCCTGTGCTGATTGGTTTTTTAAAAATCAAATGTTTAGAAATTAGCGTTATTTGGGTGTGCTTAAAAGTAAAACCATGGGGCTTCCCTGGTGGCACAGTGGTTGAGAGTCCGCCTGTCGATGCAGGGAACACGGGTTGGAGCCCCGGTCCGGGAGGATCCCACATGCCGCGGAGCGGCTGGGCCCGTGAGCCACGGCCGCTGAGCCTGCGCGTCCGGAGCCCGTGCTCCGCAAAGGGAGCGGCCACAACAGTGAGAGGCCCGCGTACCGCAAAAAAAAATAAATAAATAAAATAAAGTAAAACCAGTTGGAATACATTATGTATTTTTCACAAATATTCTTTAAATCAGAAAAGAACTAAGATTCCAAAACAAACCAAAAAAATGCACGATTTCTCTATTGATGATTTTCCCCCTACGTTATCTGGCTCTAAATGAACTTAGTGTCTTTGGTCATCTCACACATTTCGTTTCAATTGGTGGAAGAGCAACGAAGTCCAAACAGATGGCTCCTCATTCACAGATGGGTTTAAAGGCAAAATGAGCTGCTAGCAAGTATGTCTCTGCAGCTGTCCCGTCACTCACCTTTTTCTTCACGCTCTAGCCCTGCCAGCAGCGCATAGAATATGTGATAATTCCTTTCCCCGGGATTTTGCCTTACTACTCGGTTCTGTGAAGAGAAATCAGATTTCTGTTCAGAGACGTTTCCTCTGCTTAATGACCATGAGCCACTAATTGCCGAAAACAGTTATTGTGAGAGATAAAGTGAATTAAATTACGTTTACTTACTTTTTCTAATAAATCTTCATGTGAAAAGCAATGGCAAGTCAAGGAACAAAACAAGGATACAGGATGCTCAATTAGTCTTTAGTTTTCTATCCTTTGTTGCCCAAGTAATTACAATTTCCTGTGTCTTGGACATTGAGACTTCTGGTTCAAAAGGTAAGCAAACAATACAGACTGTTTCATCAAAATCCAATTTCAGACGTGACACATGTACCCAGGAAGTGTCACACTAATTAAAGAATTGATCTCAAACAACAAATATATGATGTTTGGTTAGGAGTCCAAATTTGCAGATCAGGGACATGATATCAGAACTTCCCCAAAGAAAGATGATGGTTCCTTATCTCCTAGGATAATTAACAGGTCAAGCACAGTAATACTAGAGCAGTAACTAGGTAGAACCAGAAAGAAACGTTTCATATCCTGTATCTGTCCTTAGGATAAGCAAGAACAGTTTCCACTAGAGAGTCGTAGTACTATACGCCAAAAGCTAAACGAAACAGGATACAATCTACGATTCTCCCGCCCTGGATATTTCCCTTCTGGCAGATGTTCAGCTGAACAAACTTCCCGAAGCGACTGGAGTTGTTGTTATACACAGTCTTGGCATTGCCGAAGGCTTCCATGATGGGGCTGTGAAAGAAGCCAGGACAGCAGCGAGGGTTAATTAGGGTCCATCTAAAACAGGCAACGACAGTCCTCACCGATGGCAAAGCAGACAACTGCAAGAAAAATCTGAAATCAAAGGGACCTGTGGCGATCATGTTTATTTACAGAAGAGCCAGATTTTCCCAGCACTTGCTGAAACGGGAATTAAATCACACCCACTCGCAGCTGGGTGTGCGGGCAGAGGATGCTACAGAGAGTCAAGGAGACCACGATGGCTGGTCCCCATACAAATTAGCTTATATACGCGAGCCAGGGGTTGCACAGGAAAAGCCCCTGCTTGAGTTCTAGGAAGTGAAAAAGTCCCAGCCCTGGAAATTTCACCCATTCGTTGTACGTCCCGGGGAAACATACAACTTCCTTGGATCTCCTCCGACTGTAAAATGTGGGCAGACTAGGTCACGGGTCAGCCATCGTTTTCTGTAGAGGATCAGATAGTAAATACTTTCGGTTTTGTGGGCCACGTGGCCTCTGATGCAGCTACTCAGCTCTGCCACTACAGCTGGAAAGCAGCTGTAAACAATACGCAAACGAGGGTATCTGTGTTCCTATAAAGTTTTATTTATCAAAACAGGCCGCAGGAGAAAGATGAAAACGGTCTAGAGACGGATGGTGGTGATGGCTGCACAACAATGTGAATGTACTTCACGCCACTAAGCTGTACACCGAAAAATATTGAAAGTTATACATTTTTTGTTAGGTGTATTTCAGCACAACACAATTTAAAAAATAAATTTTGAAGCCTAAAAAAACAAAACCCGAACAGGCTGCAGGATACCGGCGTCAGGCTGAAGTTTGCTGACTCCTGGACTAATTTTTAAGTAATAGGACCTGAAAAGTCCCTACTGGTTCTAAAGCCTTACAAGGCACCAGTCAGACACAGGGCAATTACACATTTTAATGAGAATTTCAGAGGCTACTGCACCATGGCCCTCTTTCAAAGCTCTGAGGTCACTGCCATTGATGTGGCATTGTTCTGCAACAGGAGAGGCTATACAGTGCCACTGTGCTCATAAGATGCCTCCAAAGATTTGACCACTAAGCCCTCTGTGATGTGGTGGACGGAGGCTGGAATTTCTGCCCATAACGAGGCCTCCCAACAGCCCGTCAAGGGCTGCCAGGTAAGAGGCGGCTGCAGAATGTGCCTCACTCACTCAGCCACCAACTCAAACACGGTGCAGCCGTGGGGGCTCAGGTCATTAGAAATCGCTGTGTGTGTGTGTGTGTGTGTGTGTGTGTGTTGAGACTTTTCCTTGAGGAATCGTGAAAGCCAAGTCAAGAAAAAGAGAAGAGAGCGCCCCGAGTTTCTACTCTTCCTTCAATAAGCCAAACGGTGAGGAAAGTGAACCCTATTAGTTGGAAACGAGAAACACGATGGCCAAATACCTGCTCTCAAGAATGGCTTGTTCAACACACGATGTCTTCTCCTTCGAGGACAAGTCCAGAGACTGCTGACTGATGGCTGATAAAAACTTGAGGATCAACTTAGTGCTTTCGGTCTTACCTGCCCCGCTTTCACCACTGAAAGACAACATGCAGAAATTTGTGCTTCTAATTAAAACAACAACAACAAAAAAAAACCCCAGCTTGGCCAGCGTCACTCCAATTCGTCCACAGAACTTTTTAAAAAAAATTTAATTTAATTTAGTTTTTTATACAGCAGGTTCTTACTAGTTATCCATTTAATACATATTAGTGTATACATGCCAATCCCAGTCTCCCAATTCAGCCCACCACCACCTCCCTCCACTTTCCCCCCTTGGTGTCCATACGTTTTTTCTCTGCATCTGTGTCTCTATTTCTGCCCTGCAAACCGGTTCACCTGTACCATTTTTCTAGCTTCCACATATATGCGTTAATATATGATATTTGTTTTTCTCTTTCTGACGTACCTCACTCCGTACAACTCTTGAACAGTGGGAAAGAGCTCAAGGTGCTGAGCTACAGAGAAGAGTCCCTCCTCTTGCCAGCCGTGTGGCCTCCGTGTTGCCAAGGAATCCCTCAGCCTACAAGCTAAACAGAAGGTACCACCTTCACGAAGCTCAGGTAATAAGAGGGGCAGTGCCTTTCATGGCAGGTAAGCTCTGCAAAGGCCGGGATTGGTGTTTTGTTCACTAAAGTGTCACAGACCCCTCAACAGTGCCTGGCTGGTGGCAGACGCTCAGTAAGCATCTGTTAAATGAATGAACATGTTCGTGGTAACTTTCTGGTAAATACGCACAAAAATGCAATCATTCATAAATATTGAGGGGACAAGGGAATGAACCTGCAGGTACTCGACCCACACTTGGGCACTTTATTCCCATAATAATCCCATGAGGCAGGCAGCGGCTAAGCGCCGGGTCAGAACGGAACAGCAGGTCTGTCAGCATCCAGCGTCCTGCAGAGATGCCGCGTCAGCAATGATTAACGAAAAGTGAACAAAGCAACGTCGGGGCGCTGGTGCTGGGGAGAGTGGGGCGCAGGGCAAATGAGAGGAGTTAATGGGGTCTGAGTTGTGTCACAAAGGACCGGCAAACGTCAGCCAGGCAAAGGGGAAAGCTGAAGGATTCGGGGTCAGACGACCCTGTGAACGAAAGCAGAGAGGCCAGGGGAGCTGCGGGAGGTCTACAGGGGTGGGATTCTGGTTTGGTCAACTGGACCGAGACCAGAGGGGGCAGAGAAAGGGCAAAAGGATTGCAGTCGATGGTTCTGAGGCCACCACAGGAGACAGAAGGCAAAGGCCAAGCCCATCAAGGTCACCCGTGAAGAACACAGCTCTGAAGCTGCACTCCAGAAGGATTGCAGGTCCCTCAGGGAGACCAGCTGCTGTTATGATCCAGGCACGTGGTGGTCAGGCCATGGACAAGTACAACCAGGCTGGAGATGAAAGGGAAGAGATGGAGATGAGAGATTTGGAAGGAGAGACCCAATCAATTTTGTGCAAGGCACCCTGCTCGGTACCACAGGGAGAACAGAAGAAGTAAAAGGGCAAAGGACTTACGAGAAAAGTAAACCCACGGCATAAGGAGCGATACATGAACACCAACACTATCACAGGGTAACAGGTTCATAACTGCTCAAGGGGGGAGATAAACAGATGAGGCCTCCACAAGTTCTAACACAGCAGCCCCCGTTGAGTGTCAGGAGCTAGGAGGTTATGAAAGAGGAATTTTGCAGACAACACGGTGAATGATTAAGCACATGTAATAAAGGAGAGGAAATGACTCAGAGGTGACACCTTCTGTGCCCCGCTGGACGCTGCAAGCCCAGGGGAATCTCCACTGATCGAGCCCAATCACGGTAATTCCATTCCCTGCGCAGGTGATAAGGTGGTTGGCCGTGGGCAGGTGTGAGGATGCCAGCCAAAGAGGCTTAACGTCAAGTGTGCTGAGGCTTCTGGGGAGGTATGCACGCGTGCGGGCACGCACACACACGCGCGCGCACACACACACACACACACACACACACACACACACACACACACACACGAGAGACCAGACAGAACGCCCCTCTGAACGTCAAGTGTGCTGAGGCTTCTGGGGAGGTATGCACGCGTGCGGGCACGCGCACACACACACACACACACACACACACACACACACACACACACACACACGAGAGACCAGACAGAACGCCCCTCTGGCTGCAGACGACAAATACTTGGGAATCCACAGCTATCTTGAGATTGGAAAGCAAAAGGCAAGACAATCAGAGAAGCGCCCAGTGGCAGTGGCTGAACCCACAACCCTGACCCCGCCCCTGCCTTGCCGTCTGAGATAATCAAGGCCCACGCAAGGGACGCCAGCTCTGGTGGGCTTGTCTGTTATCAGCAACCAGAATCTTCCCAGGGCGGGGCTGAGCATATTCATCTCTGCATATCTGGCACCTGCCTAGGCTGGGGGCTGGCACAGAGAAGACATTCAGCAAGGCGCACTGAATGAGTAGCTAGAAACTAAGAGAAAGTTGCAAGAAGAGATTTAAATAATTCTCGATACTTAAAAATATATAGCCCATCTACCTAGCAGTTAAATTTTGTTAAAACAAACAAAACTGAAAGGGAGACGTTCTCCAGTTATAACGTGTGAGGCAGAAGTCATGTTTTACACGGTCCCCAAACCCACCTCTGCATCCTCCAGCACTCAGAGGTGGATGGCATTTCAACCTCCCTCGCAGGAAGAACAGCGATCGGTAACCAGGACCGAACGTGGCCAACTCAACAAGAAGGCGGCTGAACTGAGCAAGAGGGGTATCCGCTGTTTCCACGTCGGGTGGCTAAACACCCTCATGGTCCTCTGGGCTCCCTGCCTTCCAGGCCTGCCGTTTGGGTGCCCTCAGGGTGGCACATCTCCAAAACAAAGCGAGGTGTGACATAAAGTCAAGTCTCTCACCTTCAAGTCGCTCCTGTGTTATGCCTCTGAGATTTGGGGGATGTTACAGCAATTAGCACAGCAATTAGTCTACTCTGACGAACACGGTAATAATACAGCCGTGGAGAAAAAGCTGTTCAAATTGGACAGCAAAGACTCGTCAAGGAGAAGAAAACCTAAGATTTGCATTGCCTTCACCCATCAAGGATACTGATCTACCTCCAGCTTCAGCCCACTTTTTTTTCTCATTGTAGCAAATTTTCTTCAAGCATCTTCTTTAAGTACATCTTTTCTGATACGTAAGTAAAACTTGAAACAAAAATGAAACTCGGGTTTGTACAACAGTAGTTCTCAAACTTGGCTGGACATGAGAATTACCCGCTGTGTCCCTGATCCGGACCCGTAAGGGTAGAATTCAGTCATCAGTACTTTTTAAAAATTTCCAGATGATTCTACTATGAAGCCAGGGTTGGGAAGTACTACTCCTGAAAGCAATTTCACATAATTCAGATAGGACCGCACCAAGAGATGAAAAAGGTGACTGTATATACGAGGTTGTGGAAGTGTGGCATGAACAAGGCAAAGAATATAAATAACTCACAAATTGTTAAAACCCAGAAATATGCCAGATGTCCCCAGACATTAACGTCAAGGTAACAGGACTCACTTTTATTTAACTCTCCTCTTCTTCCTCCCCTCCCCTGCCTGTGACTTCTTCCTCCCCTCCCCTGCCTGTGACATTCCTCGTGAAAACATTTACTGAGGGTTACAAAACGTGATCTTTAAAGCAATGGAGAAAGAGCATCTCTGCAGGTATTCCTTCCTTCCCTAAGTATCCATGTGCCTACTATGTGTCAGGCTGCAATGAGGGCTGGGAAAACACTCCTGGAACAAATGGCCACGGACAGTATTTATGACCCAGCAGCAGCAGGAGATATCAAAGAATCACAAATTACAGTTAATGCTGTCAAGTATAAATCTCAGGGGATGGGAGGATTCATAATTTAGATGGAGGGCTCAGGTTCAGCGAACGCCTTTCTGGGGAAACGACATTTAGACTGAAATGCAGGGACACGCACAGGAATTAACTGGGTGAAAACTGAAGGACGGGGAAAGGAGGCGGGGAGGGGAGGGAGACCCTCCCTTTCCTGCTTGAGGAAAGGGCTTGGAGCCTTGGGGGAAGCGAGAGCAGCCTGCACAGCCAGTCGGGAAGGAAAGGGAAGGGGCTGGGGTCCCACTCAGAGGCCACTGTTTTCCAGTCAAGTATGGAACTGGTTCTTTTCAATGGGGGTGGGGAGAGAGGCTGGAGATGGAGTTTCATTGCCAATGGCCAATGATTTCATCAATCGGTCAAGCCTATGTAATGAAGCCTACATAAACCCCAAAAGGACAGGGTTCAGAGAGCTTCCGGGTTGGTGCCCACGTGGAGGTGGAGAGCGGCTCCCTGGAGGGGGCAGGGACGCTCCTCCACCTTTCCCACACCACGCCGTGTGCATCTCTTCCATCTGGCGGTTCCTGAGTTATATCCTTTTATAGTACAGCGGTGATCTAGGAGGTAAAAGTGTTTGAGTTCTGTGTGGTGCTCTAGCAAATTAATCAAACCCAAGGAGGGGGTCACTGGAAGCTCCAACCTAGAGCTGGTTGGTCAGAAGCACAGGTGACAACATGACTGCATCTGAAGTGGAGGGAATGGCAGTCTTGTAGGACTGAGCCCTTCACCTGGGGGATGCGACGCTGTCTCCTGGTGGACGGTGACAGAGCTGAGTTAACTGCTTGGTGAACCTGATTATACACGCTGTGTGACAATATAGCGTGTACATTATAGCGATATAATGACTAAGTATATACTCCTTTGCTTACCATATCACAGAACTATAACGCCAGAATAAATTACATAATTAAATACAAACAAAATATAACACCAATAAAATCCAAATTAACAAGACTAACCTAACCCCCTGGTTAATGCTGTTTTGCTCAAACTGAAGCGCTCCTTGCACTGTGACTGTCCGCTGCTTCTCCTGTGAGCCTGGCGGCCTCTTGCCCCACGGGCGCTGTGACGAGTCACGTATTCCACCTGGTTCCTTTAGTCCAGCCTCGATAAAACATTACCTCACGCAGCAATCATGAGGTCAATTCACCTTCACTTACAGCAAACACACTGCTTACATATCCAGTCCTGCATTTTTCTCATTAGCCTGTGGCAGTTACAGTCCTAACCCCTGGCGCCAACATGACCACAAACACAAACATGGGCTTCAGAGAAAACACGTTCATCCAGATGAACCAAAATGAGTTGACACCGTTAAAAAAAAAAAAAACAACTTTTTAAATCGTGAAAATGAAAAAGGGAAAGAAAAATAATCAAAGCACTGAGATGGGGCCTCAGAAGCCATATTAAAAGTTCTGAGAGGGGCTTCCCTGGTGGCGCAGCGGTTGAGAGTCCGCCTGCCGATGCAGGGGACGCGGGTTCGGGACGCGGGTTCGTGCCCCGGTCCGGGAGGATCCCACGTGCCGCGGAGCGGCTGGGCCCGTGCGCGTCCGGAGCCTGTGCTCCGCGACGGGAGAGGCCACAGCAGTGAGAGGCCCGCGTACCGCAAAATTAATTAATGAAAAGTTCTGAGAATTTTTTGTAGGCAGAATGGAAAGTCTCAAGACAGTTTTTAAGCAGGAGAGTGTCATGATCGGGGCCAAGGTTTTAAAGAACCACCCGGTGAGGAGTATGGAGTGAGGAGGGTGGATCGAGGGAGACAAGAGAGGCAGCAGGAAGTGAGGGCAGAGGGTAAGGGGAGGGGGCAGCAAAGAGGAGAAGCCAGCAGCCCCCAGAGAGACGGCGGAGGGAGGGGACGGCTGACAGCCCTGGTCTGGGTGGTTGGTAAGTGACAGGGAAGTGGGGGAATGACTCGGGAGAGCCCAGGGAGCTTGCATGTGGGATCTTCCTGGACCAGGGATAGAACCCAGGTCCCCTGCATGGGGGCTGGTAACACAGCGGTTCACGTTTATCAATACTCATCGAACTGGATATATGAGATTGGTACAGTTTACCGTAGGTAATTTGACCTTAATTGTTGGGGGGCAGGGTGACTCTTCTAGATCCAAGAATGACTTCCGGATCTCAGGCTTGGGACCTGGTAGGATGGAGAGTCCACTTGCTAAGAATGAGGAGCATGAGAGGAGGAACATGTTTCTGGGAGAAACTTAGGATGGACTGACGAGGTGCCACCCCTGAGAGCCCATCAGACACCTCCGGGTGCCTGGACACACGTGTGGAACTCAGAGGAGAAGTCGGCAGGGGAGGCACTGAAGTCTGGGGAGTCATGCAGACGCAGAGAAGGAAAGGCAGGCTGGTCATAAGACGAGGACGTGGAAGATGACGGACGAGCCCAGAGAATGAGGGAGAAACCAGAATGATGGAGCAGCTCAGAGCAGGGCAGGGCAACGTGTGGAGACAAAGATGCATCTTTTTTTTTTTTTTCAAAGATGGAACATACTAGAAATTTTTGAGTGATAATGCCAATGATCCAGTAGAAAAAAAGAGGCCCAAGAATCAGGGGCAGTGAGGCTCAAAGATAGAGCAAAGTGCCCAGGAGAGCAGGGAGGGAGGATCAAAACATACCTGAAGGAAAGGGCCTCTGATGGCAACAGGACCCTTTATCCACCCCACAGGCTAGTCTCCCCTCCAGTGCAGGTATTGGCCAACTGTGGCCCCCAAGTCTGCTCTTCTGCATGTTTTTATAAATAAAGTTTTATTGGAACACAGCCTGGCGGTTCACGTGCGCTCTATCTACGAGCACTTCCGCACTCCAAGGGCAGAGTCGAGTAGTTGTAATGGAGCCGATCTCAGCCACGGAGCCGAAAATATGTATGTCCTCCCTGGCCCTTTACAGGATACCTCTGCTGACACCTGACATTCTCCATCCTGTGAATCAAATTGCCCTGATTCATGTGATTTTCTCAAAATATATACTAATCACTCCACCGCTTGCTACAAGACGTTGGAAACTTCTCTACTGCCTAGAGGATTCGGTCCGCAGGTCTTAGCAAGCAGGACAAAGCCCATAAGGTGAGCCCCTGCACCAGGAAGTGGAACTCTGTTCCGAAACTAACACAGGGAGACAGAGGTTCATGTCCTGTGCCTGTAGCTCATGCTCAAGTCTCCTTGGCAGGTCCCTCAACAGCCCCGAACCTCGGCTCCCCCAGAGAAGGCTTCTAGTCTTTCTCATGAATGGCAGTTCCCTCTTTGCCTTTCGAACACCAGTTCCTTGATGTCCTTAACAATTCCCACACCTTACAGGCGTACCTTCTGTTTGCATATGTTTCTTGTTCTTCCACATGTTTTGCAAGTGCTTCTGTGCCCTCCCTCCCCTCTGTGCCTGTTGCTGTTCCCACGTACCAATGGACTCACGATCACATGTCACTTCCTCTGAGATATACTTTCGATTCCTTGCTGAGCATCTATTGCCATCTTCTCTGAACAACCATGTACACATTTCTATTTTAGCATTAGGAAGGCTGTATTGAAATTACTTATTTACATCAGTTTCTTCCCATCAGAGCAAAAGTTCCTAAAGGGCAGTGATTGGGTCTTTTCTTTTTTAACAAGGTAAACTACCATTTGATAGGAGAGTGAGGCATGCCCCTTGCCTTATTCTGGCTGGTGCCCTTCTGACACAGGATGCAAGTTTTGTTCACTATTCCAATTCAATTATTTCTAAAATACTACTAGAATAGAAAAAGACCAAATACCCAATTATTATTCCAGAATATAAAAGACATAGTTAAGGAGAAAAATCACTCCAATTTTGGAAAACCAAAACTTCTGCAAAGCAAGCAGAGGTCCTAAAGCAACAGCTGTTCCGCCCACCCATCCTTTGATTGACAGCTGTTGGATGCTGGCCCTTCTATCAGACACTGTCCTGGGCAATGAGTTGCACAGATGAATTAACCACAGGCCTTGCCGACACTACATTAAAAGTTCATATATACTGAAAAGAGAAAAACAGACTAAACAAAATAGACTAAACTCTGCCTGCCCCAAATTGATATTAACTTAAAATGTACTAGAACAACCAAGAATAAAATGTGACCTTGTCAGTTAGATTTTTAAAAAGCTCACGGAAGTTTTAAACGTATATTTATATTTTAGAAACTATAATAGCAGAAGCATTCGCTTAAACGTACACAAGAAGGGTAAAATAAAACTGGAGCTTAAGAGAGAGAAACTCTTGAAAGTGAGACCAACAAAAAAGGCTTGGACTAGAATCCACGAGACTGGCAGTGACACAGGCTCGTAAAGTGAGAGAAAAACTGATCTATGTGGTCCCTGCCTAATTCCAAGTAGGCTTATTTTCTGGTTTCATAGGTAATTAGCATGAAAGTTTTGAAAGTAGTAACATGTTGTTGCCACCAGGGGGCAGATCATGCCTGAGGAAATCTAAATAGGGCTACTGTACCCTACAATTTCTATTTTTATACTCAATTTTCTCTGAATTCCCACAGCCCCAAGCCCCACTAAAAAAACTGCAAGAGGTCTATTAAAAACCAAAACACATTTTAATGAGAAATCTATTCTTAAAGACACTGTTTCCTGAGTTACTTTAGATAAATACAGTTACTCTTTTCACATCAGCATTACACAATGAGAGCTTTCTGTCTGGGGTCCCCTCTTCCTCCTCCCTCCCGGCTAGCCCCGCCTTCTTTTTAAATACCATAGTCTTTGGCAGGAACATGGCAGCCCCTTTCCGTATTATTACACACACACACATATATGCACAATGATCTCATTTGATTTTTCACTTTCTTCCCAAACTGCTCTGTCTAGCAAGTGATATATGAGTCATGCTCTCATTTTTTCCACTGAAAGTAATAAACACAGCCAATTATCGATGGCAAATATTTAGGTACCTGAGTGTGGAAAACAACTTGATCTTCCTAAAATAGATTAAACTCTTTCTGTCAATCTTATCAAACTATATTCTGTATGCTGAAATAGTGATCTTAAATTCTAACTCCTGAAGTTTAGTGAAGTCATCTGAAAGAGCCCACAAATAGTGCTTCTAGTCATCAGGCGAGTTAATTAATTGGGAAGGTGACTCTTAAAAACTCTGCTTTTATACTAAGCGTTAGCTTCCTTTTTGATTAACTGCAAGTTACAATGATTCATATTTACTGAAATGGATAAAGGGACAGTCCCTCTATCCAAGTTGTTTCTTCAGCCCAGTGCATGAGCACGGCTAAGGTAATAAAGAGGAGAGAACGTATCTGCCCAGGTGCTTCCCTTCCCTTAAAGAAAGTCGCTGATAGAGGGAGGCAGGGAGAGACAATATGAACGTGTTCTACCTTCCACATTCATATAACTCTGACTGATTACCAACGAAAGACCCCCGAACAAGAGTAATGGGTAACTACTGCGATAAGAAGAACACAGTCCCTGAAAGGAGCTGTGTGTGTGGCACCTGCAGGCACCATGACAGCGCGCCCGTGTCAGAGCAACGAGAGATGCCCGGGAAGTCCATGGCACGGCGTCCAAACGCAGCGGAAATGTTGGCCGCTATTCCTTATCATTCTTCAACCAGATGCCACGTAGGACAGTGTGAGCACCTCCCAAATGCCCTCCTTTCTCTCTCCTGGAGTTTCAAGGAGGGGCTTCCTCTGACACGTCTGCCCCCCCACTCCCTCCCCAAAGGAGGTGGTTTCTCTAGCAGGTGAACTGGCGGGAAGTACTGGTCAGCTCCTCCCCATCTGGAAACTGGTTTCCACAGTGGTCCTGGCCACAACTTACCTCTCTGTACCCCAACCAGGTGGGCCAGTCTGTCTGTTAATTCGGGGCTCCCGATTGGCTGGGAGTCTAAAGCTGACATATGGCACTCCATCTGCCTCCCGTGCCTGACTTCCAGCTGGGTCGGAAATCCGGGGGCAGAGAAGGGGGGGTCTTCTGTGTCATCCTCCCCAAATGCAAACACCCCTTCCCTTCCCCTTGAAATAATAATAACTGTTTCGCCACAAGTTGGGAAAGAAGGTTTTGACATCTGTTTTCAATGGCTTTCTAGCCCCATCAGCAGTCTTAGTAACACTGTCGGGTCTCAGTAACAGCCGAGCCCCATGAATGAGTGCCCAGAAGGACCCATGAGCGAAGGGCTTGGCCGTTCCACGGCACTCGGCACGTCTGCTTTGGATCTCATCCGGGAGTGCTCTGATCGTCACTAGAACATGATTCCAGTATAAATAACAGGAGCCAATAGGATGTCACTAGAATACAGGCGATAAGACCCATTTGAATTACTCAATAAAAATTAAATATCTTTTTCCTACTGTATAGCACAGGGAACGATACTCAATATCCTGTAATAAACCATAATGGAAAAGAAAATTAAAAAAAGAATGTCTATATGTGTATAACTGAGTCACAATGCTGTACAGCAGAGGTGGGCACAGCATTGGAAATCAGCTACACTTCAATCAATCAATCAATAAAATATCTTTAAAGTAATACACTCTATTGATATATTTTTTAGGAAGTTCCTAGCAGTAAGTGTTTGGAGAGTGAGGCGTCTGGTAGTTTATTTTAACAAATGAGCAAGACTCGGCTGAAACAGATGTCAAGACCCTTTTCCTGCAGCAACCCCCTGAAAAAAATGAATTGAAATAAGCATGCTTTTCTATCATTCCCTCAACATATAACATAGTAAGTCCCACTTCTGTGGCTACTTCAAAGGTCAACTTTAGGAACACCCAATTAAAATCATTAAAAATTCTTAAATTTGGGAGATTCTAGGGTAATCTTCTCATACTGGCAAAAACCAAAACCTTGCTCCAACAGACAAGCATTCTGATGAGTGCTCTAGAATATATAAAATATTTTCAATTTGGAAGAACTACGCAATGTTTCCATAAGTCAATAGAAGGACCATGCCTGACCACTGGAATAAACCGAAGAATATCTCGTGTCTTCCGGAAGCTGTAGTTGTCGGGCTATTCAAAAGGGAAAACTCCACCTGAGAAATCTGGGGGTTGATGTGCTAATAAGCGGGCTCCGTGTCTGTGGTGGCTGCTGGCTGGTTACCTGATGAGGACGCACTGGTTGTCGTGGCGCTTCCACAGGCAGCGGTAGCACTCGTTGGCGATGGCGAAGACGTGCGGGGGCAGCTCGCCCAGGTGGCACCTGCTGTAGCGCTCCATGGCATCCCGTGAGTACAGGCCAGCGATGGACTTGTAGGGGTTCACAGAGGCGATGATGGAGCCGATGTAGGTCTGCGAGGACAGGGGGTGGGGAGACAGCGACCCGGGTTACAGGTGGCACTTGGGGCTGGGGGGGGGTGGCGGGGAGTGGGTGGGCACAGGATCTCACCCCCACCCACGCTGGGGCAGAGACAGAAGCAGCTCGGCAAGGCTCCACGCCCGGAGGGGAAGAGATGCCACCTCTCACACCAGAGCCGCTGTCTTTGAGCTTTACCAGAATCCGCCGAGTGTACGTTAAGGGGACCAGTGACTCCTGAGCCCCACTCACACATTCTTCCTTTACCTTTGGGGACAAATCTTGTGCAAAGGAATGAAGCCATTTCAAAGAGCACTGCAGTGAAAGGTAAACAAGAGAGAGGATGGTGACCAGTGAGGCCCAAAGCCCTATTGCCCAGTGATCTCCTGACTCCGATCCTCTTCTAGAGGCTATGGCATGACCAAAGAAATAAGAGAGACAGGGCGGGCTGGTGGATGAAGAGTTACTGCTTAATGGGTACGGGGTTTCTGTTTGGGATGGTGAGGAGGCTCTGGAGGTAGACCGTGGTTACGGTTGCACAATGCTGCAAATGTATTTAGTACGCTGAACTGTACACTGAAAAACAGTCAAAATGGTAAACTTTATGTTACATACATTTAACTTTTAAAAAGCAACAGGACCATTTTGAAAGCACTAGGCATTCTTTCAGTAATCTCAAACACCACGTGAAGTGCCATGTAACCTATCTGGAAAATAGCTGACAGGCAATCTTATCTTTTCTGGAACCAAATCCAGTCCACAAATTAAGCAAAGTCTTCAGAGCAGCAAAACAGAGGCTACAGAGTTATTAAAGCAAAATGCCTCATGCCTCCTTCATATGGACAGAAACTACTCATTTGTCCTTCTTCAAGAAAGGCTAACGAAGTTTGATTGTCAGACACAAGTGAAGCAGCACATGAGAAGGGGTGGGGGTAGGACCCTGCAGCCACCACCACCTACCGGCCCGCTTCTGTGGTGTATACACCACTGCACCACGGGCTTGATGGAGAGCTATGGGCTGGTTCTGCCCCCTCCCCCAATTCACGCACTGAAGCCCTAACCCCCAGTACCTCCAAATGCAAGTATGCCTGTAGACAGGACCTTTAAAGAGATGATTAAATTAAAATGAGGCTGTTCAGGTGGGCCCTAATCTCGTCCTTATATGAAGACGGAATTTGGATACACCAAGAAACACTGGGGACGTTATGTATGTGCACAGGAAGACTATGTGAAGAAACAGGAAGAAGGAGGCCGTCTGCAAGCCAAGGAAGGAGCCCTCAGGAGAAACCAACCCTGCTGACACCTTGATCTCAAACTTTTGAGCCTCCAGAGCTGTGAGAAAATACATGTCTGTCGTTTCAGCCAGCCAGTCGGTGGTCTTTTGTCATGGCAGCCCCAGCAGACTAATACACAGGGCCTGACCCTTTCGCCACTCACAATAACCCTAGGAGGTTCACGGTGTTATTACACCTACTGTTCAGAGGAGGAAACTGAGGCAGAGTGATAAAAGTTTGCATTCGGCCACACAGCCAGTAAGTGGTAGAACTGAGACGTGAATGCAGGCAACCTAACTGCAGAGCCTTCTCTTCACATTCACTGGCAGGGGGTGGTAACACAGCAGAGCACAAGAAAAGCAAGAAACACTGGACAGAAAGTCTAAACATCCTGAGTGCATCTGTGCCATATTATAGCAATTTGTAATCATTTATATTCACAGTGACTGCCAGGAACCTTAAGTATCGTGTGCCCCGTCTTAACTGTTTTCAAATGTAAGGAGGTCTATAACATGTTTTGGAAATATTTTGAACCAAAACAAGGTTAAAAAGGTCAAAGAGTTATTACTATATGACCCAACAATTCTACTCCTAGGTAGGTACCCAAAAGAATTAAAAACTGGTACTCCAACAACTACACAGCAGCATCATTCGCAAGAGCCTGAAGGTGGACAAAACCCAAATGCCTATCATCAGACAGGTGGGTAAAGCCACCTGTCACTCACCCTGACAGCGTGGATAGCGTGGATGGCGTGAATTTCGTATGGGGGCAGGACACCCAAGACGCGGTACACGTCCACACACTGGAATATTATTCAGTTGTGCAAAGGAATGAAGTACTGATACAGGCTACCATGTAGATGAACCTTGAAAACATGACACTAAGTCAGAGAAGCCGGATACAGATGTTCACACATCCAGAGCAGGTAAATCCATAGAGACAGAAAGCTTGGTGGTAGTTACCATGGGCAGAGGGGAGGGTGGGGTGAGGCAGGACTGGGGGGTGACTGCTTTGCAGGTACAAGGTTTCCATTTGGGTGATGAGAACATTTTGGAACTAGACGGAGGTGCTGGTTGTACAACACTGAATGTACTAAATGCCACTGAATTTACTTAAGTGGTTAGTTTTCTGTTATGTAAATTTCACTTCGATTTAAAAAAATTTAAAAGACGTGGAGCTTTCATGTATGAATGTTCAGGTCTTTGGAAACCTCCACTCTCTAGAGAGGCCACGTTTCCCTGTCATAGCACCATGGGGAGGATGTGGCCAGAAAGAAAGGTGGAAGCTTTTTCCTCTGGGGAAGGAAAGGGTCCTACTTCTAAAGGAGAGCAGAGAACCACATGGTTTCCTGGAGGATGCCAGACACCCTCCATCAACGCCTTGGCCACAGGTGCTGGTGGCTTCTTTTACATCGACTGTTTGCACAGGTGAGGCAGGCAGGTACGTGAGGCTTGAGGCTCTGGGTGTCTGGCCCCTTCCTCTGGTTGGTCTAAAACGTCAGGCCTATTTCTACCTTTCCAGTAGTTGTATGCATTATTATTTTTATTCTGTGAAATATCAAGACTGTCCATTTTCCGGTGAAACATGTTCTTTTTCCTACTTTGGCAGAAGTCAAGACAGTCAGTGCCGTCCCTCTTTATACAAATAGGTAGGCGCGCTGACGATCCCCTTTCTCAGCTCCAAGTAAAACAGAAAAGCCACAGTCAGGGCATCAACTTGACTATCAAATTTAAGTAATGTTAGAAGAGTAATCCATCATGAACATACCTCTTTAAGAAAATAACATGCCTAAATCGTGAAAATTTTGGCACGCCCCATTCATAACGTATGTGTATGGTGGTCGTAAAATTCTGAGATGAGACTTTTAAAAAACGTATTCATTCACTCATGAAAAACATCATAACCTTTTACTAAAAGCTTTCCTTTGAAAGTGATTATTTTGGTCAAAACCTATAGGCATGCTACCCCTTCCTGGTTGGGGAACTAGTCTCCCAGCATGGCTTAAGGCAGGGGTCCCCCAGCCCCGGGCCGTGGACCGGTACCGGTACCGGTCCGCAGCCCGTTAGGAGCCAGGCCGCACAGCAGGAGGGGAGCGCCGGGTGAAGCTTCATCCGCCACGCCCATGGCTCCCAATCGCTCACATTACCGCCTGCACCACCATCCCCCCCCAGCCCCGTCCGTGCAGAAACTGTCTTCCACGAAACTGGTCCCCGGTGCCAAAAAGGTGAGGGACTGCTGGCTTCAGGTATCACTCACCCTGACAGCGTGGATAGCGTGGATGGCGTGAATTTCGTATGGGGGCAGGACACCCAAGGCTCGTTAGCGAAGATGAAGACAGAACATCCACAATGGCCTTAACGCCTAGTTTCGCTTTTGAGTAATTCACATCGCACTTGGCCCAATGAAGTAGCCGGAAGGTGTTTCAGAAGGACAACGTGGTCGGCGGCGTGGCAGTTACAGATGACGCACGTCTGCCTCGCACCCAGTCCCCGGTGATTCCAGAGGAATGAAGCCGGCCTCTCTGAGCAGCAGACGGTCAGCACTGAGGCAGCCCCCAGAGTGGCAAGGATTCTGCTGGCGGTCACGCCGGGTGGACCCACTAACGCATCACGTACCTTCCCAGAGCGAGCCCGGTCACCGCCGTGCAGTGAGAGCTGGTGGCCCGTGAGCTGATGCCCAGCCGGTGTCTCTGGCTCAAAAATCATTCCCACACGTCTAAAGACTGTTCCACTGTTGAGTCGCCATCTTGTATAATTTGTAGCCGACGGTGACTCCAACCCGTGGACTCACATGGGCCAACACGGACCCCAAAAAACCGGACTGAATTTGAGCCCAAACTCAATAACCTGATATCTCTCCTTTAAAAAAAACCCAAAAAACTAAAGAATACATAAAATGTGTGTTTGGCTGGTATGGAGAAAGAATCCAATTTTTTAACAGTTATTTTTTTAAGATGATAGGAAACCTTGCCTCATTTAGAGTTAAAAATGTCTCCTACTGTAAGCCCCTCCACTTAGCTCCAGACATAAATTAGGCTCTTAGAACATGAATGCACACGTTTTACTGTTTCACCTTCTCACTAATGACCTGAGTCATTTCTTAACAGGCTTGTCACCAGACTTCAAATGACAATTAAGTCTACAGGTTTCCAAAACAACTTTACTGACATTTCAGAACTGTGAGACACAGAGGACAATCTGACCTATGCAGACACACCGTGCTACACCCTCATTTGCTCCGACATACCCTTGACCTGCGCGCAGCACAGAGGCCACGCTTCTGCCTCTTCTGACAGAGGAAGGAACAGAGCCAGTGAGTGAGGGTGAGGGCAGGATCCTGGATCCTGGTTGTGGGGTGCTGCCCTCGGGTCTGCGATGACGCCCTTCCCCACTCACCTACATACAGCATGGAATCGTCCCAGACTATCCAGCCACGTCGCCAGTGGCCACCGTCTCCATGCGCTGTACACCCCACTTTCCATTAACTCTAGAATCAACCCCCTTTTTCTCCATCTCCACCGCCCTGGTCTCACCTGCTCAGGTGTCCCCGAAAGCCTCCTTTCCCCACTGACCTCCCACTCGGTCTTGCATGTCCAATCCCAGCTTCACATGTGACAAATGAACATCTGAAAACAAAAACTCTCCTGCATAAAACTCTTCAAATATAGCTCCCCCAGTCTTCAGGGCCGACCCACAGGAATATTCAGGAAGAGAGTCTGAGCACCCAAGTCCTAATGAATTATTCTCCTAACAGTTACAGCGGTGGGGACCGCTTCAGCTACTTTACTGAGTTTTCATTGTTTGTGCCCATATCCGTGCCAAATGGTACTTCTGAATCTCCCTAAAAGGAATGTGTAAAACGACGTAGCAGCAAGAGTCCCGGTTCCTAATGGTTTATTCAGATTAGGTGAAATGGCTGACGTCCATCAGCAAAAATAATTACAGCCGGGGCACCTTTATCTTCTCTCCCCCTATCCTGAACATACCACTCTGCATGGATTATTTTGTCATTAAAACAAAGGCTGCATGGGTAAGAGATTTGAGGAATAATAAGGAAAGTTCAACATGTAATGTAAGCAAATATGGAAACTGGGAATGGAGGGGGTAGAAGGGCCGAGCTGTAAGTTAAGTACCAAGTGAGGCAAAGATACAATGCAGTAAGAAATCCTAAGAGTTGTGAGACAACAGTGTGTTCCATGCTCGTACCATTGGTCAGTCTCTAAAAAGGTATTTTTTTATTACTGCCCCCAAAACCACCATGATAACGCCACACACTTTGGAACTCTGGATACGTGCAGCTCTCAAACACCAAGAGGGGCCAGGTGCTGGTTGCCTCATACTGGATTCCAAATTCCACGAGAATAAATCTCCTGGTCATTTTAACGGCTTTTCAGAAATAGAAAGTATATTCTATTTTGAAGCACGTAAAAGTTTTTTCTAGTCAGAAAAGTTCCACATAACTCACCAAAAAAATACATTTCCTCGCCCATTTTAATAACCTGGAACAGCTGCAGTGCCTACTGCTGTGAAACACTGGGAGAAATGCGCTGCATTGCTTCAGTGCAGAATCTACCAATTCAAGGTTTTCAAAAGGCATAAGGGTATAATACCTACATCTAGTCCCCCACCAAAATCAACCGAGTATAACTAAGAACACTAAAAGTGACGCAGTGGCCTCAGATGCACTCTGCTGGTAGAAACGGAGGATCCATGTTACCGTTGGGAAGTCACTATTCCAACACAGGAAGAAATGATGGAGACAGCAAGGTTTGGTCAAGTCAGAAGACTTGAAGTCCTCACCCTGGACCTACCTTCCCTGGTACACTGCTTAACCCCTCTAGGCTCGAGATTCCAATCAGTAATAATAACACGTCCTCTGTTACCCCACCTGATTACCATGTGAAAGTATTACGTAAGTCACAGGTATGTACTATAGTTTTTGTTAATGAAAACAAAACTACAATGGCTTTCCATCATGTGGGTCTGAGAAGCTGGATGGAGATCAAGTAATCTGAAATGCACTAGGGAAACTGGTTCAAGTCAGTGCCACAACTCTTCTAAAGGGAAGGACTTGTTAAGAAGTGGGAACCGGGCTTCCCTGGTGGCACAGTGGTTAAGAATCCACCTGCCAATGCAGGGGACACGGGTTCGAACCCTGGGCCGGGACTATCTCACATGCCGCGGAGCAACTAAGCCCATGCGCCACAACTACCGCGCCTACGCTCTAGAGCCCGTGAGCCACAACTACTGAGCCCGCGTGCCACAACTACTGAAGCCCGCACGCCTAGAGCCCGTGCTCCTCCAAGAGAGAAGCCACTGCAATGAGAAGCCTGTGCACCGCAACGAAGAGTAGCCCCCGCTCGCCACAACCAGAGAAAAGTCCACGTGCAGCAAAGAAGACCCAACGCAGCCAAAAACAAAATAAATAAAAATAAAATAAATACATGAAAAACAAACAAAAGTGGGAACCACTAGCCAGATTTACTCCCCACCCACCATTCTCCTCTTTCTCTCTCTCTCGATCATCACAGCTAAACAAAGCCATGACGTGCTTCCCCAGATCTCTATCTTGAATGCAGCTTCAGTTTTAAATTGCAAATCTGTATACTCAACGGCCTGCTTGGGCACCTCCACTTGGATGCCCCTAAGCCCAAACTCAACATGGACAAGGCTGAGCTCCCCCAAACACCTGCCTCTTCTCACACAGTCACATCTTCACAAACGGCACCGTGGTCTACCCAAATGGTTGATCCAGAAACCTAGCAGTCATCCTATACAAGTCAGCCTACTACCTACCCCCAAACCCAACCAAACACCTAGATTCTACCTCTTAGTATGTTTCACACTCCAGCTCCCCCAGGATCGGTTTGGAACCCCATCATTTCCCATCTGGTTTGCTGGTCACCTCTCCTCCTAGACCAGTTATACCTGCTGGACTCACCCATCACCTGCAGCCAGACTGAGTTTTCCCAAAACTCACCTTTGACACCGTCCCCTACCAGACTTCATAGATGAATTCAAGGTCACTAACTCACACACAGCGCCCTTCTTCGCCTGCTCTTGACCATCTTGCCGGCCAGCTGCATGCAACCTTCACTGCAGCATCTTGCATGTCCTGCAGCTGGACAAATGCACCACGTTTTTTGAAATCTGTGCTTGTGCTGTTCCGCCAGGAATGAGGCACCCTCCCTCTTGGATGAATTCCTCTAGGAATTCCTCCAGAACTCGGCACAATTAGTGCCTCAGCTGGAATTATTTTCTGACCCCCTCGTACCTCTTCCTGCGATGCTCATTCTCTGGGTAGCCGGCACTTTTATCACACTCACTGTCACCCTGAGCCATTGTCCAAGATTTGCTGTGTCTGCCTTCATCAATAAGCTAGGAGGTCCTGGTGGGACAGTGCCTTTCATTTATTCAGTCTTTCAAGAAACAATCACCATGAGCAAGATGAATTTTGCATCCTTGGAGTCTCACACACAGCCTGGCACACAGGCAGGGCTGAATGAACATAGATATATTAGGGGCACACAAATTCACTACCAATCCACCAAACAGGTTCCTGTTTTAACTGCATTCTCGTGCTCTACAACCACCGTCTCGCTGACAAAATTACTTGCCATCCTTGTCCAATTAAACAATGAAAACCGTCAAGCGTGCAAGTTGGTTGAAAGGAAAACTTGATCACAACCGATAACTCAAGATGTTACTAAATTCAAGCTCTTATATTTAGAAATGACATTTCCATTTAATCTGAGTGAATTTCTGACTCATATTCCCTCCTTGTTGAAAGGAATCTGACCCAGAAGAGGCAGGAAAGGGAAAAAGAAAATTAACAAAAACAAAGTTCCTAATTGCCACCATCATGTGCCGATGTAGAAATGGCAACTCAAGAGCATAAATGTTTGGTCAAGTTTAAAAATACAGAGTCAGACAGATGGTTACAATCATCTTTTGGCAACACCAGTCTTGATTTCATGTGAAAAAAAAAAAACAAAACCAAAACACCC
The DNA here is from genome assembly GCF_002837175.3 of Physeter macrocephalus. Taxonomy (NCBI): domain Eukaryota; kingdom Metazoa; phylum Chordata; class Mammalia; order Artiodactyla; family Physeteridae; genus Physeter; species Physeter macrocephalus. Next base: position 30,232,048 of record NC_041221.1, read on the forward strand.
TGACAAACCACACTGTATTCAGCTGTTCCCGGTATGAGACAAATGCCAAGCCTGCTGGCCATCCGGTCTTCGGGCCATCTATGAGAGGCGCACTGTTACTTGACGCTGGCTTTGGAAAGGGACGGAAAACAACCCTCAGAAACCTTCTCTGGGAAGACTGAACTCAAGGAAATGAATCTCAGCTTTAGATTTGCAGGCCTGCAACGGTGAACTCCACAGCCTGCCCTGCCCGGCGTGAACGCTGCAGGCAGCCCAGGTGAACTCATTTGCAATCCACACGTCGTCTTCAACTGGCTGCTGCCTGCCAACACCAGGCTTCGAAGTTAATTCAGGAACGTCAAACACATTTACAGATTCGGTCTGGAAGGCCACCTAACCAGAGGAGTATATTTTTGAAACACCTAAAAATACATGAGCTGTGAAGCATCTTCTGTGCTTACACCAGCAGTTATCTTTGGACACAGCCCCACTTCTTCACATGGGCTCGTATGACTCTCAGCTCGGCCCCGTTTGTTCGGCAAGACCAACAAACGAACCCATGAGGCGGGTGGAACAGAGCAGGGCTTCCTCTGGAGCCCCCCCAAGCCCATAATTGCAGCCGAGCCCCAAGGCTCCCTGCGGCCTCACCCTGATGTGTTTCCAGCCATTCCTTAGAGGCTGGGACAGGAGGCCCGCCCATGCAACCGACCCAGAGCAGGATACAATGAGCAGGCTCCAGAGAACACAATGCAACAGGCATCCAGAGCCCAGCTCGTCTCACCCACTCTCCTCTCCTGGCGGAGCTGCCCGCACTGCGCTCAGGGCCATCAGGGCTTGACAAGGCTGGGCGTCATCACCGCCAGCCCTGCTCTTTCACCTCCTCTGCCACACGTCTCATATCTAATTTCCTCTCGCTCACCGCCATCTCTACCCTGGTCCAAAACCCTCACCTCTACACCTCTGAATTATTGCCACACTCTCCCAGCCGATCTACCCTCTATAGACTATACCACATCACTTCCCTATCCACCCTTCTAAATTTTTTCTCAGGGAAATTCTCTCTTCAAAAGCTTTTAACCAGGACAGTGTAGCCTCTCTACCACCAAGCCCAAACGTTGCTGCCTAGCTTTAAGTAAGGCAGGGTTTCTCAGCATGACTGACATCTTGGGCCAGGAAATTCTTTGTGGTGGGGCCGTCCTGTGCACCTTGGGATGTTTAGCAGATGCCTGGCCTCTGCCTACTAGCTACCATCAGCATCTCTGGCTACGGCAACCGGAAATGCCTGCAGATACTGCCAAATAGCCCCTGGGGGCCACATCACCTGGTTGAGAACCACTGCCTTTTTTTTT
>NC_041221.1:30234924-30236190 GCF_002837175.3 Physeter macrocephalus
CGGGCTGCCCTGGTGGCGCAGTGGTTGAGAGTCCGCCTGCCGATGCAGGGGACGCGGGTTCGTGCCCCGGTCCGGGAGGATCCCACATGCCGCGGAGCGTCTGGGCCTGTAAGCCATGGCTGCTGAGCCTGCGCGTCCGGAGCCTGTGCTCCGCAACGGGAGAGGCCACAGCAGTGAGAGGCCCGCGTACTAAAAAAAAAAAAGGGAGGGCGCCTATGGCAGGCAGAGTAATGCACTACTCTCCACCCCACCAAGATGTCCACCTAATTCCCAGAACCTGAGACTATGTGATGTTGCAGGCAAAGGGATTCTGAAGATACATTCAAGTTGTAAACTCTGAGACTGGGGATTATCCAGGTGAACCCAATCTAATCACACGAATCTTTAAAACCCGAGAACCTTTCTTGGCTGCAGTCAGAGATGAGGAGAAAGGGGGAAGAGATTTGAAGCATGAGGACTAGATCCAGGGTTGCTGCCTTTGAATGTGAAGGAAGGGGGCCTCTAGCAGCTCGGAATCAGCAGACAGCCAGCAAGAAAACGAGGACCTCAGTCCTACAACCACAAGGAGCTGAACTCTGCCAACACCGGGTAAGAGCAGGAAACAGACCCTGCCCTAGAGGCTCCAGAAAGGAACGCCATCATGCCCACACCTGGATTTTGGTCTGGTGAGACCCCTTCAGACTGACCTACAAAACTGCAAGAAAATTCCTTTCTGTTAAGTTGGCACAGTTATGGTAATTTGTTAAGCCCGCAAAAGAAAACTAATACAGCACCTCTGTTATAAGTCAAGTCATTTTTTCCCTCTTTTAAAGATATGCACAAGCATCACTCAGAGCTGGGATAAGAGGTGAAAAGGCTGTGCTTTCCTCAAAGATGGTGGTTTTGTCTCGATGGGGCAGAGTCTGGTAGGTACCAGCACCCACTGCAAACAGCTTCAGCAATGAAAATCGCGGTGGCTGCTATATGGATAATAATACAATTATCTAGGTCCTGAAAGAAAGGCATATAAGGGTATAATTAACTGAACTGAGCTGTAAACTGAATGTACAAAAAAATCCTGTGTTTTTCCCTCAAAGGGAAAGGTCTTCATCCCAGGAAAAAAGACCAAGATCCTAGTCACGTGGTTTACTGGGCAGTTTAAGCTGTCAGGTTTACAACACCATCACGGTGGGGCTAGGGAACAGACTTTTTTTTTTTTTTTTTTTGGTGGTACGCGGGCCTCCCTCTGCCGTGGCCTCTCCCGTTGCGGAGCACAGGCTCCGGACA
>NC_041221.1:30240533-30261381 GCF_002837175.3 Physeter macrocephalus
GGGCCCAGCCGCTCCGCGGCATGTGGGATCCTCCCGGACCGGGGCACGAACCCGCGTCCCCTGCGTCGGCAGGCGGACTCTCAACCACTGCACCACCAGGGAAGCCTGAGAACCACTGCTTTTAAAGGTGTCCTGACTCCAGCCTACCTATCCCACTGATTATTTGATGTTCCCCAACACACACCAGAATCCATCAGCAAAGGAACCTTTTCCCAGTTTAGTGAGGACATCGCACCAAATGCACCCTCATCTCTCCACCTTCATGGATGGCGTCTCACTAGCCTTTCCTCCTGATCAACTCTCATCCCTCCTTTTCAGTATCATTACTGCCGCCCCTCCACAGGACTCTTCACGGCCAGCTCCGGCTTTCTCACCCACCTATTTGTTCCATCTCCCCATCTCTTATCTCTCTGTATGACACATACCCCTCCTCTCCAAGTCTTTAGGGACTTACCAGTGTGGGTACCTGTCCCCACCAGGTCTCATCAATGGTGGGAAGAGACACAGGAGGGTGGGACTCATGGGACCCTCTCCAAGGTGCCAGGAAGCTCACAGATAAGAGGCTCAGGGTGGAAGTCTGGGGTGGGGTCCCAGGTCGGGAGCTGAAGTGTTGAGCAGAGTTCTCATCTGGGAAGTCGCCAGAGGATGAGAAAAGCTGACAAGGTGGAGTGTTAGACATGAGAGCCTGGCTTTCTAGGAAGGGAATCCAGTATTTAGGGCATGAGGCAGGGGCTCATGCAATGCAAAGAGCAGAGCTGCTCTAACCCGGGTGTCAGAGCCAAACAGGACCAGCGGCAAGGCTGGAGTCATGGAGATCTACAGACACGGAGGTCTGCACAGCCTCTGTGCCTGGAAGGAGCAGCGCCAAGTTCCAGGCAGGTACTTTCCAAATAAAGACCTGCTGGAATTAGATGAGAAAGATGGGGAGAGAGGTACAAAGGTCAGCAGAGTTCCTAAAGTGCTTTCACTTGCCATTTTATTGTAAAACAGCCCTGTCAGATGGGGGTGGTGGTTATGATATCTGACCTTTAAAAAACTTTTCTTTAATTGCCATAGAAAAATTAAATGGTTACTACAGAGCCCAAGAGGAGGTGAGTAGAGAAAAGTGGGCTCAACTTTGGTTTGTCTGCTGAGTGCTTTACCCCTTCATAGCTCTCTACCCACATTTGAACGGAGGATGCTAAAGGCTAGAAGAAATATTTTACTGGGGTCTGGCAGTGTCCTCAGACAATAAGGGTGGCCCTCAAGGAGGAAAAGAGTTAATGGTCCTTCTTAGCACAAAACAACAGACTCCTCTACCTGGAGAAGGGTCTGCTTACCAGCAACCTGTGCTGCTCGGACAGAAAGCCAACAAATAATGCAAGATCCAGAGTGGTGGGGGAGAGACCAGGAGTCCCTTCTCAATAACAGGACTCAAAGGAGGGTGCCGGGCTGCCCTGGTGGCGCAGTGGTTGAGAGTCCGCCTGCCGATGCAGGGGACGCGGGTTCGTGCCCCGGTCCGGGAGGATCCCACATGCCGCGGAGCGTCTGGGCCTGTAAGCCATGGCCGCTGAGCCTGCGCGTCCGGAGCCTGTGCTCCGCAACGGGAGAGGCCACAGCAGTGAGAGGCCCGCGTACTAAAAAAAAAAAAGGGAGGGCGCCTATGGCAGGCAGAGTAATGCACCACTCTCCACCCCACCAAGATGTCCACCTAATTCCCAGAACCTGAGACTATGTGATGTTGCAGGCAAAGGGATTCTGAAGATACATTCAAGTTGTAAACTCTGAGACTGGGGATTATCCAGGTGAACCCAATCTAATCACACGAATCTTTAAAACCCGAGAACCTTTCTTGGCTGCAGTCAGAGATGAGGAGAAAGGGGGAAGAGATTTGAAGCATGAGGACTAGATCCAGGGTTGCTGCCTTTGAATGTGAAGGAAGGGGGCCTCTAGCAGCTCGGAATCAGCAGACAGCCAGCAAGAAAACGAGGACCTCAGTCCTACAACCACAAGGAGCTGAACTCTGCCAACACCGGGTAAGAGCAGGAAACAGACCCTGCCCTAGAGGCTCCAGAAAGGAACGCCATCATGCCCACACCTGGATTTTGGTCTGGTGAGACCCCTTCAGACTGACCTACAAAACTGCAAGAAAATTCCTTTCTGTTAAGTTGGCACAGTTATGGTAATTTGTTAAGCCCGCAAAAGAAAACTAATACAGCACCTCTGTTATAAGTCAAGTCATTTTTTCCCTCTTTTAAAGATATGCACAAGCATCACTCAGAGCTGGGATAAGAGGTGAAAAGGCTGTGCTTTCCTCAAAGATGGTGGTTTTGTCTCGATGGGGCAGAGTCTGGTAGGTACCAGCACCCACTGCAAACAGCTTCAGCAATGAAAATCGAGGTGGCTGCTATATGGATAATAATACAATTATCTAGGTCCTGAAAGGAAGGCATATAAGGGTATAATTAACTGAACTGAGCTGTAAACTGAATGTACAAAAAAATCCTGTGTTTTTCCCTCAAAGGGAAAGGTCTTCATCCCAGGAAAAAAGACCAAGATCCTAGTCACGTGGTTTACTGGGCAGTTTAAGCTGTCAGGTTTACAACACCATCACGGTGGGGCTAGGGAACAGACTTTTTTTTTTTTTTTTTTTGGTGGTACGCGGGCCTCCCTCTGCCGTGGCCTCTCCCGTTGCGGAGCACAGGCTCCGGACACGCAGGCTCAGCGGCCATGGCTCACGGGCCCAGCCGCTCCGCGGCATGTGGGATCTTCCCGGACCGGGGCACGAACCCGGTTCCCCTGCATCGGCAGGCGGACGCGCAACCACTGCGCCACCAGGGAAGCCCCAAGGGAACAGACTTTTAAAAGGCTCTGCCTTTTAAGCCTCTTTGGTAGTTTTTTTTCCTGCTAATTGACTTACTTTTTCTTGACTACTAAATGTGTAACAAGAACTTGCATCTAAAGACAGAAGAATATGAGTTCTGAAATAGTCACCTGTAAAAGACAGATACCAATAAAGAAATTTTAAATCTAGCTTCACCTTTATCATCAACTATGTTATTTCTAATATGAATGGCATTTGTTTTACAAACATTTATCGCACCACCGCCGGGTGCCTTGCACTGTCCTTGGCTCAAGAAAGACAAAACAGGTCCGTGACCAACCGAGCCAGGAAACTGCTGTGTAAACAGAGTTACATGGCAGTGTCAAATACTTAATGCTAACAACGCAGGCACGGTACACGGTTCCCTGGACACCGGTAGAGGTGGAAAGGAGGAGGTTTCTGAGATGCAAACGGAGGGGAGTGAATGCACGTGTGTTCTGCAAGCACGTGCACGGAATGGAATACACAGCCACTTCTACATAAACGTGTATGAATGCTACCTTTTCTGAAGAACATATGGGAAATGCTGTAATGTACGGACTTAACATAAGCGCAGCCAGTCAGAGGACTCGAACGCGGCTGAATTTCTCTAGGCAGGGCTGTCTGAGGACATTTGGCAAACATTAGGTCAATCTGGCAAAAATGACACTTTTCCAATCTAAAAAGAAGGCAAATAAACATCCTTTCTTTAAAGCTGAGGACAATTTCACATTAAACCCACAAATATCTAATTCCTCCTCTTTCCCAATTCTCCTCTCCTGGTCTAAGGGAGGATAAGTTAGAGAAACCCCAATACTGAGAGGGCCTTGAGTCTCCGTTAGCACCTGCTAGCTATTGGAAAGGTTGATGTTGTTATTCATCATAATCACAGGCATACTGCCAAAATTAAACATTAACTCCTAAAGAACAAAAATTACTAAAACATCAAGGGTTTTTACAGTATTAAAATTTGGTGTTTTTTAAAAAAAACTGTATGAATTTGAACGTGACTTGAAAAATAAACACCTATAAGCAGGTTGCCCAGTTTACTATAAAGACTAACAGGCAGATGGAAAAGAGGAAATCTGTAGATCAATCATTCTTGACAGATAAAGTAATTTATGTACTTTAATGTCAAAAAGGGATTATTATAGAAGTGATTTTTAGATATTACTTTTATACGATAAGCACAGTCACACTTCATAACAATTAAGGGGAAAATGTACATGACTGCCTTTTATACAAGGACATGCCTCCAATCAAAATAGCAATCCCACAAATAAGATGGGTTCCCTTGAACCCAAATATCCCCCTAGATGGAACCTTTATACACTGGGGGTTTTTGGGTTTGTTTTATTTATTTATTTATTTTTGGCTGCACTGGGTCTTCATTGCTGCTAGCGGGCCCTCTCCAGCTGTGGCGAGCGGGGGCCACTCCTTTGCCGCTGTGCGTGGGCTCCTCATTGCGGTGGCCCCTCCTGCTGCGGAGCACGGGCTCTAGGCGCGCGGGCCTCAGTAGTTGTGGCTTGCAGTCTCTACAGCGCAGGCGCAGCGGCCACGGCTCACGGGCCCAGCCGCTACACGGCATGTGGGATCCTCCCAGACCGGGGCTCGAACCCGTGTCCCCTGCATTGGCGGGCAGATTCTTAACCACTGCGCCACCAGGGAAGCCCGGAACCTTCATACACTGTTGATGGGAATGTAAAGTGGTGCAGCCACTGTGGAAAACAGTATGGTGGTTTCTCAATAAAAAAAACTAAAAACAGAACTGCCATATGACCCAGCAATTCCACTCCTGGGTATATAATCCCCCAAAAACAAAAACACTAATTCAAAAAGATACATGCACCCCAATGTTCATAGCATTATTTACAACTGCCAAGATATGGAGGCAACCTAAGTGTCCACCAACAGATGAATGGATAGAGGATGTGGTACATACATACATACGATGGAATACTACTCAGCCATAAAAAAGAATGAAATTTTACCATTTGCAGCAACATGGATGGACTTGGAGGGCATTATGCTAAGTGAAATAAGACAGAGAAAGACAAATACTGTATGATATCACTTATATGTGGAATCTAAAAAATATGACAAACTAGTGAATATAACATAAAAGAAGCAGACTCACAGATATAGAGAACTAGTGGTTACCAGTGAGGAGGGGGTAAGAGGCAATATAGGGGTGGGGGGAGTGGGAGGTACAAACTATTGGGTGTAAGGTAGGCTCAAGGATGTACTGTACAACATGGGGAACGCAGCCAATATTCTATGATAACCGTAAATGGAAAGTAACCTTTAAAAACTGTATAAAAATAATAAATAAATATCCCCCTAGATGGGCTCCAGAGCCAGAAAAAAAAAGTGAAAATCCATAAAAGGAGAGAAATCAAGAAAATGAGAAAAAAAGCTTGAGCTCTGCTTGTCTGCAAAGCCACATTTTCCCCCAGCCCTTAATTGAGGAAGTCAAACCACTCTGCGTGACTTCTTTATGAAACAGAACACTTATGAAGAGAATGCGCTCACAAGAAGAAGGAGGTCACATTACCCTTCGATATAAAGTCACCCCCCTCATAAAGTCAAGGCAATCAACATGAGAACATGATTTATGGATCCAGTCTCTAATTTGGCAAAACACCTGAAAACATAATTTTACTTAGATTAACTAGAGGTTCTCTAAAGGAAATACTCTCTAAAGACAAAAATAAACATTGACTCAAACTGGAGGGATTTGGGTAACTTCCCTGGTGGTCCAGTGGCTAAGACTCCACGCTTCCACTGCAGGGGGTGTGGGCTCGATCCCTGGTCGGGGAACTGGGGGAAATCAGATCCCACATGCTGCACTGCATGACCAAAAAAAAAAAAAAAAAAAAAAAAACAAACACCGAACTGGAGGGATTTTTTAAGGGCATGAAAGTGGAACTTACGTAGATTTGGTTTCTCTTGTAGCGCTGGTACAGGTTATGCATGATGGCGCCCCCGTGGAGCTCAGTCAAGGTGGCCATGTCATCCACGCCCTCCTCATCCATGGGGTCCATAGCCATCACCTTCTGGTGTGTAATTGTGCTCTGCTTGTATGTGAAGACCTGATGGTGGGGGAATTCAACGGTTTAGTTATCAGCGATGAACAGTTTCCACGACGCTTCCCCAACTTACAACACGACCTCAGAACAGTACCAGCAAAAAGATCCAGAATCCACCAGCAAAAAGCAGAGTGCGGAGAACTCTTTCATTTCCTCTATGCCACCTACCTATTTTTAAAGGTAGCAATTATTTTGAAAATTGACATAAGATGTTCCTAAAAGACATGAATAGTTCAAGTACTAAACATCCTTTGGGAATCACAGAAATGACAAATTTTCAGTTCACTTTTCTACCACTGACATAAGGCAGTAAGAAGCTGGCTGACCAAGCTTTCAGGAAGTAATTTGATTTCACTATATAATATATTCAAAGGACCATGTGATATATTTCAAAGCTTCCTAATAAAGCCCTTCAATTTAAGTGTTACATAAATTCACCATATAGTCTGTACATTTGTTCAGACATTGGAACACACCTCCTCAGGAATGTCTGAAAAATATCCTTGGACATGATCCCCTCTCAACTGAGATATACAGCATTCACGCGATCTTTAGGCAAAACAAACCCTCTGAAATGTAAAATACAATCGGTTTGCCTGCTTGACAGCCTGTCTTCCTTTAACTTCCAAACACCAGTGGTGAGTGCTGTCTTCCTTTAACTTCCAAACACCAGTGGTGAGTGCTGAATACGTGTCGTAGCGTGTACACAAGACAACTCTGATACTGTAGGACTGACCACAGAATGTGCATGTATTTCTAAAATCTACACAGGGCTCTTTTATCACCACTGGTTGGGTCAAGGATTAATCACATCCAGTCAGCTCCAACCACTGACCAGTCTAACCAGTTTTACAAACTCCTGTATAGAAAACAATCATTCAGTGATGGAGGCTACCTCCTGTTTATTCATTGTATACTTTTACTATATTTATCCTTAAAATACAAACACCAAGATGTAAAAGCAAGATGTAAATAACACGAAAAATGCAGTCTTCATAAGCACACGTGCTCACGTGTCCACATACACACAACACAACTTTTTCGAATACTATCTGCAGGTTGGGGAACTCTATTTTAAAATATCAACCAATTGCCTTCATGGCAACAAACGGTATGTTACTGCAAAAGGGAATGACACACTAAGAAAGGCAGCAGTACCAACCCAACGGTTTCCATAAGCCACAAAAAGTGGCATGTTTTATTTTTCCAGAGAAAAATGAAAACTTCAGCCATGGCATTTCTGCCACATGAACCACAAGAGTCAGTCAAAACCAGTCCTGAGAAACTGCTTGAGGCCAGGGCAGACCCCAGACGTCTCTTCTGAGGCCCAGCCACTTTCCCCAGCGGCCTCCGGGGCCCAGACATCTGCCAGGAGATGTGTAGTCCCCGCCTCCCGGCGAGGGGGCCACTGTGCCACGTAAGCAACCCCACGGGGTAGGACAGGCCTGTGGCCACCGAGGGACTGTGTGCAACGTGGGCTGTGCCGCAGCCAGGATAACTAGGTATTAAAGAAAAATGCGCAGGAAATTCCAGAGTGTAGGGACACTTGGGACACCAGCCCTTCACTTTAACTTACCAACACCACGGAAGAAAATTAAAGAAACAGATTTAGGCTGAGAGTAGCCTGGCAACTGCCAGAAGTGAACGGCTGGAAATCTCTGCCCTCCCCCAGCTCGCTCTATGCCTATGGGGCCAATCCGGCCAGGTTTTCCAGAAACACTACAACCGAGCAGTGTCCTTGGGTTTTTCCCCTACGGTGACCGTGAGGCTAGCCCATGGCCAGCTGAGGGGTGCAGAGCAGTGTCGTGTCACCCTCTGCACTCAGCCCCGGGAGGACCTCCTCACCCTGCCGGCTCAGCGCTCCTGCCAGCACGAGGGCAAGGCAGTTACACAAGTTCCCCAGGACAATTGTCTTGCAGGGGAGACGACAGGACACCAGCACAACTGCCTCCTGCTCAAGCCCCTGCAGACTCGCTCCACATCAGCAAGTCCTTCTCAACGTGAACCCTTCTTCTACTAATTGCCTCTGAGTATACTGGGAATTCCAGAATTTGAGGACAGAAATAATTTAGACTATTACAATTGTTGTATTTCTAGTGATTCTGCTTTTTGGAAATAACCATACACACCCTACAGCTGACACTAAAGATTTACATAAGGACTAAATACTTACGTCATATGTAAACATTTCTACAATTGTTGTCTGTATTTCTAGTGATTCTGCTTTTTGGAAATAACCATACACACCCTACAGCTGACACTAAAGATTTACATAAGGACTAAATACTTACGTCATATGTAAACATTTCATTGTTTTTTTTTTAATTTTTTTTAAATAAATTTATTTATTTTATTTATTTATTTTTGGTTGCATTGGGTCTCCGTTGCTGCGCAGGCGCTTTCTCTAGTTGCGGCGAGCGGGGGCTGCTCTTCATGGCGGCGCGCGGGTTTCTCATTGCGGTGGCTTCTCTTGTTGCAGAGCGCGGGCTCTAGGCACACGGGCTTCAGTAGTTGTGGCGCACGGGCTTAGTTGCCCCGCGGCATGTGGGATCTTCCCGGACCGGGGCTCAAACCCATGTCCCCGGCATTGGCAGGTGGATTCTTAACCACTGCACCACCAGGGAAGCCCCATTGTCTTTTTTTTAACGCTCTGGGAACAGCAAGGCAATGCGTGGGTCCAAGTAAGCAGCTCAGAGCTGGGCACTGGTCTCTGAAAAAATGGCTAAAACTGTAAATAGAGTCCCCACCTTTGTACATTTGACTTCCTGGTATGTTTTTAGGCACACACAGATGTGGGCACATGGCCATTCCAGGAGTGGGAAAATCAAGAGAACCGGCACTCTTCCTTCTCCTGACCTCAGGGAGACAGAATCATGACGGAAGATAACAGTTACGAAAACAAGAGGCTGCGAACAGAAAAGAGAGAACCATCATGCCAGGACAGAGGTCTGCAGCTGCTCGAAACGGTGATTATTTCAAAGAAAAATGGGATAGTAGAGAAAATGTATTTGTGAAGGAAAGGCAGGGAGAACCATCCATTCAGTGATGGGTTAATATTTGTAAAGATTTTACAGTGGTGCCTGGCACATTGATAAGTGTCTGATAAATTAACGAAGAAAATCCATACATTCCGGGCTTCCCTGGTGGCGCAGTGGTTGGAGGTCCGCCTGCCGATGCAGGGGACACGGGTTCGCGCCCCGGTCCGGGAGGATCCCACGTGCCGCGGAGCGGCTGGGCCCGTGAGCCGTGGCCGCTGAGCCTGCACGTCCGGGGCCTGTGCTCCGCAACGGCAGAGGCCGCAGCGGTGAGAGGCCCGCGTACCACACACAAAAAAATATATATATATTTTTTCATATAGGTACTTTACAAAAAACAAAAAACCAGAAACCAAAAACCAAAAAATATCCATACATTCAAGCAAATATTTACTGGTATGTTCTAAGCATCGGGAATACAGCTTACATTCCAGTAAAGGGAAGGAAAAAACAGAAATGGACAATATATAGCATCGTGCAAATGGTGATGAATATCTACGAAGACATAAATGAGTGTAAGGTGGTTAAGCACCCAGAGGGGTTACTTTATGTTAAGTGTTTGAGGATACCTCACTGATCACTCCTACATCAAAGCAGGAACACTAAGGAAGTAAGGACTGGAAACAACCCCCTGCATTCACTGTGTTAAAGCATATTGGTTGAATAAACACTTAATTTGGAAATATTTCAAAGGATTAATAAGACTCACAATCTTATTCAAGAATTTTTAAGGAGAGTCCCCCGAACTACCAACAGTCATTCCTAGGCAACAACGAACAGCGTACTAGCTGCAGAAGATAATCCCCAAACAGCAAAAAAGAAAGTTCTAGGTTTAAAGAGTGGAATTCTTTTTACAGGAAATTTTTGTAAACAAACAACAGCCAAAACACAATAACAAAATGAATTCCTCAAAACCCAACTCAAAATAAACGGAGTGACTTTGACGGGGCATATACTAGAAGAAAGGTGGTATGGTTAAGAAAAGGAGCAAAATATAGACGATTAATAGACAGGAAATCAATTAGAAAAAATGGGGCCTCCGAACAAATAGCTCCTGTTATAGAAATACAAGCCACTGGTCACAAGACAGACTGGATTAAGTGTGGGAGCAGAACAAAGGCCGCCAATCCACGCAACTGGAAAAACAACTCAGAGAAGGTCTGCCCGATGCTGGGTCCGCTTCTGTATGAAAAGGCAGGAAGTCAATTAATTAGATTTAAAAAACAGCTGAGCCATGATCAATCCCCTTTTATTTTAATCTTAGGATAGTACAAATATGGCAGGAAACCCCCATCATGCTTAGGTGAGAGTTTTTATTGTCTATAGTGATATACACAGGTTTCCCTTATTACAATTCGTTAGGAACCCCCCAGTCATAAAAATGTAACTTTTCTGATTAAAGAGAAAAAAAAAAAAACCAAAAAACCCTCATCATGTCCTCTCCTGACGGACGGATGGGATAGAGGGTGTTCTCAATCTGGGCAACTTCATCTCCCGTGAGCCTGGCGTTTCTTCCAGAGCAGTTCTCAATTTTGCCCCCCCAGGGCACAGTTGGCAAGTTTTGTAAACATTTTTGGTTGTCACAACTATGGGAGAGGGGAAAGGATGCTGGCATCCAGTCAGTAAAGGCCAGGAATGCTGCTATAAACATCAAAGAATTATCCAGCCCAAATGTCAGGAAGCCAAGGTGGAGATACCCCAGTCTAGGAATGCCCTGGTATGCCATCCAGCCATATGTCTAGGCACACACCAGGAAAAATTGATGAGTCAGCCAATGCCATAAGCAAAACCCTTCATAAAATAAAGACAAATCTTTTGGAAACAATTGTAAAAATAAAAACATTTAATAGAGGTAAATCAAAGGTCAGCACGACAATATTATATAATTTAGTTTTTGATTCGTATTTGACCCAAGTTAGGAAGGGTGATGGTGATAAAGATGATGATGGGGTTACTAGGCAATGGGGTTTGCTTATATTTTTTATTATTTTCTTCTTTCTTAAATTTTTATTGGAGTCTAGTTGATTTACAATGTTATATTAGTTTCAGGTGTATAATAGCAAAGTAAATCTGTTATACATATACATATATCCACTCTTTTTTAGATTCTTTTCCCATATAGGCCATTATAGAGTACTGAGTAGAGTTCCCTGTGCTACACACTAGGTTCTTATCAGTTATTTATTCTATATATAGCAGTGTGTATATGTCAATCCCAATCCTCCAATTTACCCCTCCCCCGCTTACCCTCTGGTAACTAAGTTTATTTTCTACATCTGCAACTCTATTTCTGTTTTGTAGAGTTACAGACGTTATTATTTTCCAATTGTACTACATTATAGTCAGACAGTATGGTCCACATTATTTCCACCTCTGTCTCCCTGACCCAGGGTTCTTGTACCTGCTGTTCTGGGCCACTGACATCCCATTACTCTCCTCCTTAATGTCTCCGCCCAAACGTTACCCTCTCAGAAGGCACGAGGGGTCTTGTCTGAAGGACACCCTGCCACCTTCCTCCTTATTCTATCACGTGTGCTGTCTTGTCACTCATCTAACCTATTATCTTCCTCGTTTCAAAACCATCTCCCCCCCAACTCTGAGACCTCTGGTCAGTATCTTTCAACTCTTTGGGCCACAACCAACCAAGGAAAATGTGTTTTACACTGTAAACTACCATACGCAGAGTTTCATACGAGTTTCGTAAAACACCACAATGTTTGGTGCATCCAATATTTTCTATTTCTTTTAAATGTCAGTTGTGACCCTCTGAACTGACTTCACACCTCACTATCGTGAAAACTCAGTTTGAAAACTCTACAAAGGCAGGAAGCATGCCTATCTTGTTCCTCAGTGTCCAGCCTTGGTCCACGATACAGACTCAATAAATACTGAATAAATGATCCTGTCCTTCAAAATGGGTATACCTACAAGGAGAAGCAGAGTCGGGTAATGACCAAAACATGGCCTTGGAGTCAGATCTGGCTGGACTCCGTTCTCCTAGATCTATGCTTTTATAGCTCAGGAACAATGAGCCAGACACTTAACTTCCCTGGCCCATGATTTTCCCCACTAATAAAGAAAATGATGATAATAATCCTTACTCATAGAATTACTGTGAAAGCTACAGAACATCATGTAAGTAAAAGTCACAGCAATTGGCACCAACGAGGCCTTAGTAAAAGGGAGCAATTCCTATAAGGGGGTCACGGTGCAAGGAACAATGCAGAACATTCTCTAAGCAAAGAATCCAGAATCTTAGAGACAGAGGGACCCCTACTCTTCAGACAAGGGCCTGAACACCTGCTGTGAGGGGCGGGAGAGGGCGAGTAGGCGAGCGGCTCATTCAGTTCTACGTTTTTTGTTTTTTGTTTTTTTTTGCGGTACGCGGGCCTCTCACTGTTGTGGCCTCTCCCGTTGCGGAGCACAGGCTCCGGACGCGCAGGCCCAGCGGCCACGGCTCACGGGCCCAGCCGCTCCGCGGCATGTGGGATCTTCCCGGACCGGGGCACGAACCCGCGTCCCCTGCATCGGCAGGCGGACTCTCAACCACTGCGCCACCAGGGATGCCCCGGTTCTACGTTTTCTACGATGATCTTGACCAGCACGGTATCTGCTGAAAACTATTTGACACGATGCTTGCTTCTTCCATTGTAATCCCTTTGCACAAATCTGGCTGGCCTTGTTTAGATTTTTCTCTGGAACGCCACATTGTTTCAGGGGGGAGGACTCTCTTAATCTTCCTTCCATCTTTCTTTCGTTTACTGGCTCATGAATTAAAGCGTGATCGACGAGAAAGGTTAAGACCTTTGCCTCCTGACATGTGGCCAAAGTGAGCCATCAGGTAAACCAAAAACAAGCTTCCTCATGTCAAGCTTCACGGACTCCAACCCTCATTGGCTGTAATCTTAGGACAGGCTGAGGAAGGAAGCCACCTACTTCACTGAAACTCTACCTTGGCCTGATGGGCTGCTGCCCCAGCAGACTGGAGAAAGTATTTGGAACACAAAAATGTGAAGTCCGCTAGAGATTTCCATTAGAATCTAATCAAAGGCAAAATGATACATGTGTACTCTCCTAGTGTGTGGGGGAAAAAATGGCACCAGTGCTTTGCTTTCAGCTCAGATTTGTCATCTTAATTACATGGCACAGAGGGGTAAAATGATCATTATATAAATAAAGATTCTGTGACATTAACCTCCCCCTTGAGTTTGTGAGATAACTGACTTCTAATTATAGATAAAACAAAGATTATTTTCTTTTTCAGAGACTCAAAGGGGTTGTGAGATTAAGTCATTTAAATTGTCAGTGGGTTTTCAATGCCCAGTATGGCGCAGTGCATGACATTCGGGTATAAAACCAAAATAGCAAAGAGGGGTGGACAGAGGGTACTGGTACTCACTGAGCACTGGCTGCATGAGTCAGGCACGTTTGATCCTCAGCAGGGGAGGAAACACCATTGCTCATTTCTTAAAGAATCAATTCAAGAAGATTCAGAGAAGTTAGGAAACCTACCCAACAGCACACAGCACAGCTAGCATTGAATTCCTTGGGATCATGGAAAAGGTGCATCCCACCTTAGGGGGACGCTAGGTAGAGGCAGCCTTTTGAATTCCAGCTCTGCCACTAACTGGCTGGCCATCCCTGGCACGTTCAGTGGAGTCAATGGTTAAGAACCCTGGCCCTTCAAAGGAGAGCAGGAGTGGAGAGGGGGGGGGAAAGCACACTGTGCACCGCCCTCCCAGTGTGCTGGGTTTAATCCCTCACTTATTCCGTGATTTTTCATTTATTTACTCTGTCCAGCTCCTTCGGTCATTCGTGCCAGGCTGTGAGCTGGAGCCCAGGAATACAATGACGAATTAAATGGCCTCCTTCAAACAGCTTACTGACCACCGAGGGATCAGAAAAATAAACAGGCAATCCTAACCACACGGTGGGGTCTGTCACAGAGGAAAGTCCCAGGGTCGGATGGGAACTGGCCACGTGGGACAGACCACAGCCAGGCAAGAGCCGATACAAAGCTGAGACACAGCACGGGGCACCCGCGTAGCAGAGGGCGGCTGAGGCGGGGGCTCTGTGCACGGCAGTGGCACTTGGCCTCGGACCTAAGGGACCGAGGGCTACGTAAGCAGCTAAGGGGGGCGGACACTCGTACCTACGCATCATCACGGACAAGTCAGTACCAAAGGTGACACTGAGATTGCTGTTCGAGAGACGAGATTAGAGAACACATCTCACTACAAAATGCAATTCAAGGAGGCCACCTTTCTAGAAACTCCACGTGAAAGCAGTGTCTGAATCACCACTGGGAGCGATCGCTACACACACTGCTGTCCCCCAAATGGAGGGTGTCTTCCTGCTTTCACGGGCACAAACACCACCGCCAAGAGTATCGGCAGTGATACGTCCAACCCAACAGTCAGGAGGGTCCGGCTAACAGTCACTAACAGTCAGTCTTAACCCCAGAGCCTGAACTCTCCGAGGACACTGCAGAGTGTGCAGGCAGACGGAGAGGATTAAGAGTCCAAGAAGCCTAAGACACCCTGGAAGCTAACCTGCGGACGGCGCACCTGCCCATGGACCCGCAGAGCCTTGCTACACCACCAGCAGTGCGACAAGCAGCTCGCTCACTTGTACCAGCACCGACGGAAGGCCCAGACGACACACTGGCCCTGACCCCTCCTTGGTGAGCCGCAAAGAAAAAAGTTAACCGTCATAGCGAGCTGGTATGGTTGAAAGGAATGACTAATACACAAACACGCACACACAAAAGAACATCCTAGAGTATCTGCATATTAGGGAAAATAAGATCTCAAATCGGCACTTATACACATTAGGAAGTGTGATTTTATAGAAGAATTATGTACAGATTTATTTCATTTATTTATTTATTGGCCACACCGTGCAGCATGTGGGATCTTAATGCCCCGACCAGGGATCGAACCTGTGCCCCCTGCATTGAGAGCGCAGAGCCTTAACCACTGGGCCGCCGGGGAAGTCCCGGTACAGATTTCTTTTAAATGCTAAACTCTATTACTTTTTTTTTTTTCCATAAGAGAAAAGTTTAGGAAAATCTTCTGTGCAAAGAAAGATCACGCTTGTTCCAGCTGTGCTAGGTTATGTCTTCTAAAGCTTTCTCGTTGTTGCCACCACCAGGTGGGCCCAATCTACCCTGAAAAGGACAATCTTCATGCTCCTTAAGCTTAAGGAGCTTAAACTCCTTAAGAAAAAGATCACTATTTTCTAATGTGTTTTCATTATAGAGGTATAGTAAGGTAAATTTATGATGAAATTACACTGTGCACACGTACGGTATAATCCTAGGTTTACTTTTTTAAACACACACAAGGGCAAGCACAGAGGCATACACATACCCCCCCCCCACACCAGCAACTGTACCCTTGGGCATTTGTTCTGAATAAAGGAAAGCTTACATCGGCACAAAAAATTAACATGTGAATGTTCAGAGCAGCTTTATCTGTAACAGGCAAAAGCTGAAAAAGCCAATCCCAGTTTACATGTTGTATGATTCCATTTATACAGTATTCTTGAAATGTGCCAATTAGAGCAAATGAAGGCCAGACTGGTGTTGCTGGAGGCTAAGACGGGTGGGTGGGGCGTGGGGTAGCCTGCTGGATCCTTGCGCTGATGGAAAGGTTCTGTATCTCAACTATCTGATACCCTGGTTGCAATACTGTGGTCCAGTTTTGCAAGATGTTACCATCGAGGGAAACCAGGTAAAAGGGTAACATGGGATCTGCCTGTACTAGTGTTTACAGATGCACGTGGATCTACAGTGGTCTCAAAACAAAAAGCTTAATTTAAAAAAAAGTTTTACAATACATGCAAAAAGCCTAGAAGAAAATATATCAGAACTCCAATAATGGGTCACAAGCTTGCAGGTGTTTTTTTTTGTTTTTTTTGTACTTTTCTATGACTTTCCCTGTTTTCTCAAGTTTTTAAACATTTCTAGGCTTAAAGAGAAATCAGTCCCATCAAAATCATTATCAATGAGCTTATCTGGACACATATAACTAATTCAATGAGTCTTTTTAAAATGAGTGCTGTAGAATTGCTTTCAAAAAAACAACAAAAACCAAAATGAAATAATAAACCTCCCCCAAGGGTCACCAGCTATTAGAAAGGGCTTTCCTAACCGACCTATTTTACACATAGTAAGTTTTCAGCCCAGAGAAACTCTACAAAGCAAGAAGCAGGGAAGGGAGGAAAGCCCGGGAACCCCAATTCTTGAGACAAATGGTTGACCAGCTCTCGCTTCTGAAGTTCCTTTACTTCTGTCCCAATGTCCTAGTCCTTGTTCTAATTCAAGTGCCCCTTTCTGATCCCTTTTTCCCCAGTTACAAGTCCAGACCCCTAACTTGAACTCTGGTATAGAATCTCCATTCCTGTAATTCCAAACCACCCTGATGTGTCAAAAAGCACCTCAGAAAAAACACCCCAAAACAAAAAAAAAACCTCCTCCACATCAGGAATGACACTCTCATTGCCAGCTTCCCAAGCGAGAAACCGAAGTCCACCTGAAACCCCTCCACTTTGCTGGCCACCAAGCCTACCTTCCAAGTCCTGACAACTGGTTGAGAGCACCTGGGTTCCATCGCCTCTCCACTCTCTCCTCCTGCCTCAGCTCTCACCACTCACGTTTCACCTGGACCCCAGCGACTGCTTCCTAGCTAGTTTCTCTGCCTCCCGACTCCCATGGTATGAATCCGGTGGTTCTCAATTTGGAGGCTGAGAAAAGTTTTGAGTTTTAACTTCAGTGATTAAAAAAATGTTTTTACTACTTTTAATGACAATTTTTCCAGGCACTGATAACTCAGAATGGAAAGAAACTTCCAGAGATGAAACTCTGGTTTCTTTGGCTGGTGTTTCCCAAACTGGGATCGACTAGGACCTTGAAGGGGACGCCACTCAGGTCTGAACAGCATAGACTTGGATGGATCTGAACCCTACTCTGCTGTCGATTAGCCGAGCAATCTCAACTTGCTCCGGGGACTCCGCTTTCTCACCCTCAGCTGCACCAGCTACAAAACGAGGATGATAATAATACGTACATCTCGTAGACTGTTGGGGAGAAAAAGAAGTAAGACAATGCCCATAAAGGATTTGGTACAATTCCTGGTACTGAGTGAGCTACTCAGGTATTTCCGTTGTTAGGTGCTGCTATCAGTGATGTAATCTGATCGCGCCCTGATTGAAATTCTCTCACGGTTTGTTCCCAGTCACTTCCAGGATAAGCAATAATCTCCTTAATGTGGTTTCGCTACAGTGCCTTTCCTGAGGGGTTCCTGTTGCTTCTCCAGCCGCATCAGCCTCTGGCCCCCTCTCCCGCGCTCCCTGCTTTCCACACCGCGGTGAACCCTCTTGGGGTCTGTCCTGCATTCCTCCAGGTCACCCCTCTTCTCAACCTCAGCCACCGTGCCCCACCTGACTGCAGTGTCCTTCTCTTCCACAGCACCCTGGACAGAACCCTCTCCTGTCACCACCTTATGCTGTAATCTCCCCTTCTACCCCTGCCTAGGAACCAGGCATAGCCAAACCTTCAGCTCCTGGGTGGCAGTGACTGATTTCCTGGGTTACCATGATGAGGACCTGGGGCTGCAGATGGGCCAGCGAAGGAGGGCAAATCGTGATGTCTGCAGTTGGGGGTGAGCTGCCATCCTTGTACTGGACCTGGACTGGGCCTCAAGAAAACCTCTGGGTCCTCACTGCCTAGTCAAACATCTGGCACCAGTGGCTACTTACTAACTGTCCGTTAAAGGGATGAGCGCCAGCTGCCCTTCTAGGATGCTGAGGTCATATACTGAGTACCTTGCACCTGTCACCTAAAACCTAACTCCAAAGGCTGAGTCGTAAGTGAGCATTTTTCATTTATTGGCTGTCTTGAGACTGCCTTTAAACTAAAGAATATGACAGTAATTCCTTGGCTGCTCTTAAGTGAAATGAAAAAAGCCTATTTGAGCCAAATACCCATACATCTTGGAGTTTCAAAACAGAGGCCGAATCAATTTTATGAATCCTATCTTTACTCATTCTGTTTTTTGTGTGCCACTCATTTCCTAGTGTCAAGTAAGAATTAAGAGATACCATGCAAAGTATTTGTTAATCCAGTGGACAAAAATAGAATCGGAAAGACTCCAGATTCTAGACTGAAACCAGAAGTCATTTTTGGCTGCCAGTTTGGTAAAGTATCTACAAAGGGGCAAGACGTCAGCTTGGCTCAAACTGATGGTACAAAACTAGGAGAAAACACACCATCCAGGAGGTGACGGGAAAGGCCAGAAACAAAGCACAACAGCTTGGAACATGGAATAGTGAACTCCCACGCTCTCCCTGTGTGCCAAACCCCACCACCACCAAGGAAATCTCTAGAAATGTCAGCAAAATGCTACTTGAATTACTGAAAGGATTACGAAGAGGCAGAGGTCAGAAAAAGACTGAATAAAATATAGGTCACTAAGATGGCAAGGATCTCTTTTAAAAAGTGTAATTAATAAGAAAAATTTATACTAGGTACTGAGGTATTTTTCCATGTACTAAAATACATGAACAAAATAAGGGGCTAAAAAGAATACTGCTTGTTTGTTTTCCCCTGAAAAGTATCAACAAGGCATTCTTGTTTCTCTGTAAACGTCTGTGAATGCAAAAGGGTATAAAAGCCCTGCACATCTTCTGCTAGAAATCTGGTCTGAATATCTAAAAAGCCAGAGAGCACCTGAGGCTTACAGGAAATGATGGGAATCTGGTTGAAATCTTAATCTGAAGAGCAAAGGTTATGCAGGATAAACGTGGCCATGTTTCTGGCCATATCATCACTCTCTGTATAGCTTCCCATCTGCCACTGAGCTCTCCCAAAAAGAGTTTGCACATCCTTCCTTTCTGGCAATATCCTTGTAAAACCTTGGCAATATCCTTATAAAAGCTAGCATCTCTTCAAATTTCAATTTTAGAATGTTAGAGATTCAAAACACAGTACAAAGGGGCCCCCACCCCGTCTCACTCACTCCCAAATGGTCCATATTCCCATCAGAGAGCAGCTCCTCCTCACAGATGCAGACCCCAACACTGCAAGCTTGACCCCCACTCCTCCTTTCACTACAACACACCTATGATACTCAGGCTTCACCCATCCACGCCGATCCACCTTCATCTACTTTCCAGGGGCTAAGATAATGGAGAAGAGCAGATGGAAACTGCTAAGAACGTGAGGACGAAAATTCACCAAGTGACAGCCTCTCACCTCACGGACACCTGAAAACTGAGAAGTTGCATCAAACTCAGAGCAGCCAATTCCCTCAAAGACCCCAAGATGTGCATTAGAAATGACTGGATAAATCCACATTATTTTTATCACTATATATATATATATATATATATATATATATATATATATATATATAAAATTTTTTTTTAAAATTCCTTACGTCTTGATAGCTATATATGCTCCTGTTAAAGTATATGAGTTAACACACTGCTGGAGGGAGTGTAAAATGGTGCAGCTGCTTTGGAGTTGTCCAATAGGGCAAACAAAGTTACCATCTATCCCACCAATTCCACACCTAGGTATAGGCCCAAGAGAAATGAAAACAAATGTCCGTGGAAAAAAGTTATACACAAATGTTCCTAGCAGCATGATTTCTATATGCCAAAAGTGAAAACAATCCAAATGTCTATAAACAGGTGGGTGGGTAAACATCTTGTGGTATACCAATACAATGGAATACTATTCAGCAAGAAAAAGGGATGAAGTACTGACAGATGCAAACACGGATGAACCCTGAAAGCATTATGCCAAGTGAAAGAGGGGTCAGACCCAAAGGGCCACACATTATATGATCCCGTTTATAGCAAATGTGCAGAATAAGCAAATCCCGAGACAGGAAGTAGATTCGTGGTTGCCAGGCACTGGGGAGGAGGGGAGGGGAAATGGGGAGTGACGGCTCATGGGTCTGAGGTTTCCTTCTGGGTGGTAAAAATGTTCTAAAACCGACTGTGGTGATGACTGCACAACCCTGTGAATCTACTTAAAACCAGTGAACTGTACACTTTAAATGGGTATAATCTATGGGAGGTGAATCATACCTCAAATTGTTGTTTTTTAAAAAAAATACTTGACAAACTGGAGACCAATTATACCACAGAAGTCCACCCACTGGAGTGAAGGTTCTGGGCCCCACGTCAGGCTTCCCAACCTGGGGGTCTGGCAACGGGAGGAGGAATTCCTAGAGAATCAGACTTTGAAGCCTAGTGGGATTTGACTGCAGGACTTTGACAGAACTGGGGGAAACAGAGACTCCACTCTTGGAGGGCACACACAAAGTAGTGCATGCATCGGGACCCAGGGGAAGGAGCAGTGACCCCAGGGGAGACTGAGCCAGACCTGCCCGCTAGTGTTGGGGGGTCTCCTGCAGAGGCGGGGGGTGGCTCTGTCTCACCGTGGGGACGAGGACACTGGCAGCAGAAGTTCTGGGAAGTACTCCTTGTCGTGAGCCCTCCCAGAGTCTGCCATTAGCCCCACCAAAGAGCCCAGGTAGCCTCCAGTGCTGGGTCACATCAGGCCAAACAACCAACAGGGAGGGAACCCAGCCCCTCCCATCAGCAGACAAACAGATTAAAGTTTTACTGAGCTCTGCCCACCAGAGCAACAGTCAGCTCTACCCACTACCAGCCCCTCCCATCAGGAAACTTGCAGAAGCCTCTTAGATAGCCTCATCCACCAGAGGGCAGACAGCAGAAGCAAGAAGAACTACAATCCTGCAGCCTGTAGAACAAAAACCACATTCACAGAAAGACAGACAAGATGAAAAGGCAGAAGGCTATGTACCAGATGAAGGAACAAGATAAAACCCCAGAAAAACAACTAAATG
>NC_041221.1:30261633-30262064 GCF_002837175.3 Physeter macrocephalus
GAAAAGAAATGAAGACAGCCTAAGAGACCTCTGGGACAACATTAAATGCAACAACATTCACATTACAAGGGGTCCCAGAAGTAGAAGAGAGAGAGAAAGGACCACAGAAAATATGTGAAGAGATTATAGTTGAAAACTTCCGTAATATGGGAAAGGAAATAGCCACCCAAGTCCAGGAAGTGCAGACAGTCCCAGGCAGGATAAACCAAAGGAGAAACAGGCCGAGACACATAGTAATCAAGTTGGCAAAAATTAAACACAAAGAAAAATTATTGAAAGCAGCAAGGGAAAAACAACAAAAAACATACAAGGGAACTCCAATAAGGTTAACAGCTGATTTCTCAGCAGAAACTCTACAAGCCAGAAGCGAGTGGCAAGACATATTTAAAGTGATGAAAGGGAAAAACCTACAACCAAGATTACTCTATCCA
>NC_041221.1:30262130-30262992 GCF_002837175.3 Physeter macrocephalus
TACAAAAACAAACCCCAAACAATTAAGAAAACGGTAATAGGAACATACATATTGATAATTACCTTAAACGTGAATGGATTAAATGCTCCAACCAAAAGACACAGGCTTGCTGAATGGATACGAAAACAAGAGCATATATATGCTCTCCACAAGGGACCCACTTCAGACCTAGGGACACACACAGACTGAAAGTGAGGGCAGATATAAAAGAGGAAATTGACAGTAACACAGTAATAGTGGGGGATTTTAACACCTCACTCACACCAATGGACAGATCAAACAGAAAATTAATAAGGAAACACAAGCTTTAAATAACACAACAGACCAGATAGGTTTAATTGATATTTATAGGACATTCCATCCAAAAACAGCAAGATTACAGTTTCTTCTCAAGTGCGCACGGAACAGTCTCCAGGATAGATCACATCTTGGGTCACAAATCAAGTCTCAGTAAATTTAAGAAAACTGAAATCATATCAAGCATCTCTTCTGACCACAATGCTATGAGATTAGAAATAAATTACAGGGAAAAAAACATAAAAAAACACAAACACATGGAGGCTAAACAATATGTTTCTAAATAACCAAGAGACCACTGAAGAAATCAAAGAGGAAGTCAGAAAATACCTAGAGACAAATGACAATGAAAACACGACGATCCGAAACCTATGGGATGCAGTGAAAGCAGTTCTAAGAGGGAAGTTTATAGCAATACAAGCCTACCTCAAGAAACAAGAAAAATCTCAAATAAACAATCTAACCCTACGCCTAAAGGAACTAGAGAAAGAAGAACAAACAAAACCCAAAGTTAGTAGAAGGAAAGAAATCATAAAGATCAGAGCAGAAATAAATGAAATAGAAA
>NC_041221.1:30263411-30264547 GCF_002837175.3 Physeter macrocephalus
TACAGAAAAAGAAAAATACAGACCAATATCACTGATGAATATAGATGCAAAAATCCACAACAAAATAATAGCAAACAGAATCCAACAACACGTTGAAAGGATCATACACCATGATCAAGTGGGATTTATCCCAGGGATGCAAGGGTTTTTCAATATATGCAAATCAATCAATGTGATACACCGTATTAACAAACTGAAGATTAAAAACCACATGATCATATCAATAGATGCAGAAAAAGCTTTTGACAAAATTCAACACCCATTTATGATAAAAACTCTCCTGAAAGTGGGTATAGAGGGAGCCTATCTCAACATGATAAAGGCCATATATGACAAAGACACAGCAAACATCATTCTCAATTGGTGAAAAATTGAAAGCATTTCCTCTAAGATCGGGAACAAGACAAGGATGTCCACTCTCACCACTATTATTCAAGATAGTTTTGGAAGTCCTAGCCACAACAATCAGAGAAGAAAAAGAAATAAAAGGAATACAAATTGGAAAAGAAGAAGTAAAACTGTCACTGTTTGCAGGTGACATGATACTATACATAGAGAATCCTAAAAATGCCACCAGAAAACTACTAGAGCTAATCAATGAATCTGGTAAAGTTGCAGGATACAAAATTAACGCACAGAAATCTCTTGCATTCCTATACACTAATGATGAAACACCTGAAAGAAATTAAGGAAATACTCCCATGTGCCATTGCAACAAAAAGAATAAAATACCCAGGAATAAACCTACCTAGGGAGACAAAAGACCTGTATGCAGGAAAGTATGACACTAATGAAAG
The DNA here is from genome assembly GCF_002837175.3 of Physeter macrocephalus. Lineage (NCBI taxonomy): Eukaryota > Metazoa > Chordata > Mammalia > Artiodactyla > Physeteridae > Physeter > Physeter macrocephalus. The sequence continues at coordinate 30,264,209 of NC_041221.1, forward strand.
AAATTAAAGATTATACAGACAGATGGAGAGATATACCATGTTATTGGATTGGAAGAATCAATATTGTGAAAATGAGTATACTACCCAAAGCAATCTACAGATTCAATGCAATCCCTATCAAATTACCAATGGCATTTTTTCCAGAGCTAGAACAAAAAAATCTTAAAATTTGTATGGAGACACAAAAGACCCCCAATAGCCAAAGCAGTCTTTAGGGAAAAAAACAGAGCTGGAGGAATCAAGCTCCCAGACTTCGGACTATACTACAAAGCTACAGTAATCAAGACAGTATGGTACTGGCACAAAACCAGAAATATAGATCAATGGAACAGGATAGAA
>NC_041221.1:30264901-30265302 GCF_002837175.3 Physeter macrocephalus
AATCACAGCAAGATCTTTTTTGATCCACCTCCTAGAGTAGTGGAAATAAAAACAAAAATAAACAAATGGGGCCTAATGAAACTTCAGACTTTTGCACAGCAAAGGAAATCATAAGCAAGATGACAAGACAACCCTCAGAATGGGAGAAAATATTTGCCAACGAATCAACAGACAAGGGATCAATCTCCAAAATATACAAAACAGCTCATGGAGCTCAATATCAAAAGAAAAAACAACCCAATCCAAAAATGGGCAGAAGACCTAAGTAGACATTTCTCCAAAGAAGACATACAGATGGCCAAGAAGCACATGAAAAGCTGCTCAACATCACTAATTTTTAGAGAAATGCAAATCAAAACTACAATGAGGGGCTTCCCTGGTGGCACAGTGGTTGAGAGTCC
>NC_041221.1:30265477-30269019 GCF_002837175.3 Physeter macrocephalus
GGACACGGGTTCGTGCCCCGGTCCGGGAAGATCCCACGTGCCGGGGAGCGGCAGGGCCCGTGAGCCGTGGCCGCTGAGCCTGCGCGTCCAGAGCCTGTGCTCCGCGACGGCTGGGGAGCGGCAGGGCCCGTGAGCCGTGGCCGCTGAGCCTGCACGTCCAGAGCCTGTGCTCCGCGACGGGTGAGGCCACGACATTGAGAGGTCCGCGTACTGCAAAAAAAAAAAAAAAAAGGGAACCCTCTTGCACTATTGATGGGAATGTAAATCGATACAGCCACTATGGAAAACAGTATGGAGGTTCCTTAAAAAACTAAAAACAGGACTACCATATGACCCAGCAATCCCACTACTGGGCATATACCCAGAGAAAACCATAACTCAAAAAGACACATGCACCCCAATGTTCACTGCAGCACTATTTACGATAGACAGGTCATGGAAGCAACCTAAATGTCTATCAACAGACGAATGGATAAAGAAGATGCAGTACATACATACAATGGAATATTACTGAGCCATAAAAAGGAACGAAATTGGGTCATTTGTAGACACCTGGATGGATCTAGAGACTGTCATACAGAGTGAAGTAAGTCAGAAAGAGAAAACAAGTATCGTATATTAACACATACATGTGGAACGTAGAAAAATGGTACAGATGAACTGGTTTGCAGGTCAGAAATTGAGACACAGATGTAGAGAACAAACGTATGGACACCAAGGGGGGAAAGCGGGGGGAGGGTGGTGATGGGATGAATTGGGAGATTGGGATTGACATGTATACAGTAATATGTATAAAATGGATAACTAATAAGAACCTGCTGTATAAAAAAATAAATTAAATAGAATTCAAAAGTTCAAAAAAAAGAATGCTACATAGGAAATTATCAGGTCAACTAAAAAACTGGCATATGGCTGTTTGCTTGGATAAAAATATTGTATCAATATTAAATTTCTTGAAGTTGAAAACTCTACTGTGTAAATGTAAGAGAAAATTATTATTTAGAGGAAATGCTCACTGAAATATTTGGGGGTGAAGGGCTTTATGCGAGTAACTTACTCTTGAATCGTTCAGAAAAATGTTATGTATATATATTATTTGTGTGTGTGTGTGAATACATGTAGATCTAGATGTATATGGAAGAGAAACAGTAAACAATAACGCAAATAGAGTAAAATGTTAATGTGTGAACCTATGTAAAGGATATGTGGGTGTTCGTTGTACTATCGTTATTCTTGCAACTTTCTTTAAGATTGAAATTATTTCCAAAAAAGTTAGAAAAATAAAATATGAAAGCTTTCTCTTTCCTGATTTTTCTTGCCTATACATCACACACAGAGATGTTTTAAAACATAAAGTGGATAGAGCTATATATTAAAAAAAAATAAAGATAAAAATTAAAAAGTAAAAAAAATACTTGAGTTAAGCACTTGGCCCCGACGGTGACACACGCAGACGCTCCATATACACTGGTGCCCTTCCCTCGCGGGCACACCAAGCCCCGCTCAAACGCTGAAACTTACCAGCTGGAGCCCCTCTGACACTATGCTGACCACCAGGCCCCAAAAGGAAACCAAGGGCAGGAACTCCCGGAACGAGGAAGGTCAGCCCAAGCATGACAAGTGGACCCAACCCATACAATTCAGAGGCTCAGAGCTGAGCACAGAGCAGTGCAGCTGAGCCCCAGGCAGTCCGGAGGGGCGGGGCCAGGAAGAGCAGAGGACGGGACGGATGGGGCCGGGAAGGAACAGGCTGAGGACGCCCACGTCCCCCTCACAGCGGACTGGCCTGGCCACTGTCCCTGGGTGTGCCCTGCTCCTCCCCGCCCCCTGTTCCCTGCCAGCTGTTCTCCAGGCACATCTCCACCATCTTGCCACCAACCCGTCCCTGTCTGGTTTTACACCTGCTTGTGTAAAAGCACTGCAACGCCAACAAGGGGCCTTGCCATGCACACCTCGTCCAAGGTAAAGTGCTTGTGTCCACCATTCAGACAGGACAGCCCTTCGCTGTTCACCTTCTGGGTGTCTAGCACCCAGGCCCCGGCCCCTAAATGCCTCTGGCCTCGGTTTCAGTGGTAACAGGACAGAACTCCACACACTTCCAAATGCCGTAACGCCCCCGCCAGGAAGGCGCTCAAGCTCCATAAAGCATGGGCGTCTTCACCGTGGCCACATGGGGCAGGTACAGGTGTATGTGGTGGATACAGGTACACCTGGCCCCTGCCCCAGACGGTCTGCCTGGGCAGAGGTCTGCAGTGGAGGTTTCTGCAATCGGCTTAAGAAGAGAACTACACGGGTGACAACCGAGAACCACTGAAGAGCACCCGCGACCACGGTCTCTCCCTGACCCTGGAGCACAGTCTGAAAGCTCCTGCCATGTGTCTGACGCGACACTGGAGATCCTTGGACCAGAAGGCTCCTGGGACACTGAAATAACAGTTAAAAAGAGCTTGGTGCAGCACCCAGCCATGGTCCACAGTGCTGAACCTCATCATTACTGATGTTCTACTGAGGCACCCCCAGGTGACTGGCTGGGGAGAGAGAACCCAGGAAAAGGGCCCATGAAACAGTCACCACGAATAGACGGGGCACTGTCAGCAGGACAGAATCTCTAGGGTATTAACCAGCTGAATATTAGGGAAGAAGAAGGGTTTCAGGATTTACATGCTTGGGTGATTTAGGAGGACACTTCAGGGAAATAAAAAAGTGAGGAGGGGACTTCCCTGGTGGCACAGTAGTTAAGAATCCAACTGCTAATGCAGGGGACACAGGTTCGAGCCCTGGTCCGGGAAGATCCCACATGCCGCAGAGTAACTAAGCCCGTGCGCCACAACTACTGAGCCCATGTGCCACTACTGAGGCCCACGCACTCTAGGGCCCGTGAGCCACAACTACTGAGCCTCCGCTTGCTGCAACTAGAGAAAGCCCGTACTCTGCAACAAAGACCCAAGGCAGCCAAAAATAAATAAATAAATTTATTTTTTTTCTAAAAGTGAGGAGGAAGAAGATTTCAGAGATTCTGGTAGCAATTCAGCACCTACGTAGTAAAAAATAAATACATAAATAAACAACCCCCCACGTTCAACATTACCTGTAAGACCAGGGTTCAAGTCTCTGTTCCCCCATGCCCTTCACTTTGGCAACCCACTTCATTACAGTCACAAGAGGCAATCTGTGTAGTGTAATTCCAAGTGTAGTGGTAAAGGAAGGAAGAAGGTAGGAGCCTGGGTGGCCAGGTAAAAGATGGGCAGACGTGTGCACGCATGAAGGAGATGAGAAGGACCCGGGATGAACAATCTAGCAAGCTCTGGCAATCTCCGGGCAGGTTTCCTACTGACAGGCTGCGGCCCAGTGATTAAAAAGAAAAATTAGGGCTTCCCTGGTGGCGCAGTGGTTGAGAGTCCGCCTGCCGATGCAGGGGACGCGGGTTCGCGCCCCGGTCCGGGAGGATCCCACATGCCGCGGAGCGGCTGGGCCCGTGAGCCATGGCAGCTGAGCCTGCGCGTCCGGAGCCTGTGCTCCGCAACGGGAGAGGCCACAACAGT
>NC_041221.1:30269228-30273687 GCF_002837175.3 Physeter macrocephalus
ACAGCAGTGAGAGGCCCGCGTACCGCAAAAAAAAAAAAAGAAAGAAAAATTAAAACAGAAGAGCCTAAGCGCACCTGCCCTAAGAGACTCTTTGCTTTACGTTTCACTGGCAACATTTGATTCTTTCTGTTCATAGAAGCCCTTGTAAAAAAGGCTATGGTCTAGTACTTACTGCTACAGGAACAGAGCTGCTCCTGACACACTGTAAACTACATCAAATGTATAAAGTGTTTACATGTCTTCAGAGGAGGTGTTATAAGTCGCCAATATGGTACAACAAAAAATAGGCTATAAGCCCTTATTTTAAAGATCTGGCTGCTACAAATAAACTTAAAACCAATATATGGGGTGGGGGAAAAGAGTTTCAACATAGGGAGAGCTATCTTTGTTTAAAAAATAAAAGAGGTGATTTAAAAATGTTTAGAAGCTGCTTACATAACCCTAAAAACAGCCCCTCACCCCCGCAAAAAAATATATTATTAAGAAACAATGCACGTTTTCAAATGAATTCAGTTTTAAAGTTGTTAAGGTCTTTTCATTGTGTATTAGAAGAATTATTATGGGTAATTATTTTGTGGGTTAAGCTAAGCCTATTAAAATGGAGACAATATTTCTGTACAAAAGGTAGGAACAAATTATTAGCAACGTGAACAATTCTCTTAAGCAAGCGAAAACTCAATAGTCTAGACAGATTTTCCAGATTTTCGAAAAACGGCTTAAAATGTCCTTCCTTCTACTGACACTGAAATTTTCCTCCATGAATTTAATACCCTTTAAATTATGTGTGAGTAAGCATGAAACAGCAGAGCTGGAGGTTCATTTCCATTTGAAATTTTTTTAATTTTTCAGATTTCTCCAAGAGAGAAAGGACAGTTACAATTCACCAGCTCCACAGACCATCAAAACGGAGGAGCCTTTGTGGTCTGAGACACTTAATCATTAATTCAGACTCTCAAACGGAGCCACGCTCTATTTGAACTGTTAACAATGGAAGCTGAATCCTATGCCAACTCTTCTCACAAACTATTTTTCATTAATAAGCTTTCCGTAAGTGTGTCTAATAATTAAAGCCCCGATCTCTTTGTCCTGGCCTCATTATTCCAGAGTCCGGCGGGCTCGGGCTTGGAGGTTTTTCACTGGTCCAGTACATATTAGCTCACACCCGGGCTCAGCCGTAACGTTTCCTGCTGAGATGAGCACAGTATCTGATAACTAGACAAAGCAGACTGAATCAGAGAAGCCATGAGACTAATCTTTTGGGGGATTGCTATGTAGCAGTATTACTATGTGATAAACAGAAGATCAGGTGGCCAGTACATTCTTGGTTTCACAGTATAAAGTAAGCCCTTAGAAAACAGCGTCTTACAGAAAATCCTTCACAAGTATCTGTACCCTTTCGAAAATGTGTCCCCACACCTGTCAAAGTATAACTAAGTGTCATTTCTTTTTTTTTAAAAATTTATTTTATTTATTTATTTTTGGCTGCATTGGGTCTTCGTGGCTGCACGCGGGCTTTCTCTAGTTGTTGCGATGCGCAGGTCTCTCATTGCGGTGGCTTCTCTTGCTGCGGAGTACGGACTCTAGGCACGCAGGCTTCAGGAGTTGTGGCTCGTGGGCTCAGCAGTTGTGGTGCACGGGCCCAGTTGCTCCGCCGCATGTGGGATCTTCCGGACCAGGGCTTGAACCCGTGTCCCCTGCATTGGCAGGTGGATTCTTAGCCACTGTGCCACCAGGGATGCCCCATAAGTGTCGTTTCTGATGCCATGTGTTGACTGAGATGGGGGTCTAAGGCGTCTGCTCACCTGCCTTTTGCAAAAAGCTCATTTGTTCAAAGTGCACTGCCTCCATGCGAAGCCGAAGAGGAGATAAAAGACAGATGAGAAAGGGTGCCGAGAGCCAGTCAAGGGAAGGGGCGGGTGGGGAAACTCATCCTGAAAGTGCCTTTAAAAGGTGCTGCAATAAAGGTGCAGGGGTTCCAGGCAGAGGGAGAGGAACCCCACCAGGGAAATCACCTCCTCACAGGGATCCTGTCACTTGGGTGATGTGACCTGACGTGAGTCAATCTACTACCTTCCTAATCTGTCCAAAGTCGGTAAAAACACCCCCTCCCCAGTTATAGGGCTGTGTGAGCATCAGACAGGTGGCTACCACGCACAGGTCGAAAGGACCTGGGAGCTGAGGCGTCGCTGCGGCCAATAGATGATGCCTGCCTGCTCCCGTCGGCTCAACCCTGCACCGTCAAAGACTTGTTTCTTTGGAAATCCTGCTGTGGACTCTGGTTCCGCTTGCCCCGCTTCCTCCTGTCCCCCTTGTACCCTGAGCCCACGGCTACTCATTTATGAGGCCAGTGCCTCCAGTCCTGGCAGCGGGCTGAAACCACCCACAGCTGGCCCAGGGCAGCACCCACCTCCACACATCACAGAACCTCCCCCGTGCTCCAGCTTAAAGCGTGCAACCCACTCCACCCTCCCCTTTTAAATTTCTAAGGCAATGACCTACTCCCAACACTTCCGTAACCAGTGTGTGCACATCTATACACACGTATATGCATGAATACACATACGCACATGCATATATAATTACGGCAATTCTTAACTAGATGACCAGGCAGGTACCTATATTCTGTCTGGCAGTCAGTCCTCTGGGAAGGTGCTATTCTACCCCCAATTTTATAAATGAGAAAACTGAGACCCAGAGAGCCCAATTAACTTGGGTAAAGTCACGCAGTTAGTATGCGACGGGTAGGGCTGGTAGCCGAAGGTCCACCTATCAGAACATGTCAGACTACGAAACAAGCAAGGCTCGTGTACCCCCAGTGCATGTTATAGTTTCCTGTTTCAAAATACGTTGTTTCGTTTGTTTCCCTAAGGTCCTAGAACTCCTTTATCTAACTTTCTAAATAATATTAAAACAGTCACTGTCACCTGCCCTTTGCTAAAAACCAAGTTTAAAAGAAACAGTATTTTAAAAACGTCTATGCAAAGTACTTGGACTTGGCACATCAAGTACGTAGTGTTGGGTAAAATTACAGATTTTCTTCTTTTAAAGGAGGGAAACGGTCACGGGAAATAGGAAGTTAAACACTTAACCAAAAAGCTTCTAGGTCTTCTGAGGTTCATTAAAAGCATCAAAACTTGTTTGAACAAGTTAAGCTAGGAAGGTTAAGTGAGGACACCAGTAAATAATAATTACCTGGTTACATAAGAGCTTCAAATACTTAACCCATATTACTTCATTGTAATTTATCCCAACAAACAAAAAGCCTCACACGTAAGAGGAAAAAAGTGCGTTGTCCTAAGTCACTCGATGAATCAGCTACTAAACTAGTCACAAATCACAATCTACCCTTTTCTGTTCCCTCCTCCCCTGAAAAAAAAACCACTCTGTTCCGTGTTTCCACCGAGTTTTCCTCCTGAATCCTTAAAATGACTCATTCATATCATATTACCAGAAAACCATTTTTTCCAAGCAACTTTTATCCACTTTTTTCATCTGAATAATTCTTTATCTGATTCAGGCTTGGTCAATTGGGCCCTGAGTATATAAATTGAACAAACACACATTTCATTCCTATCAGATCCCCATCACATATTAACACAGATCTTTAATTTTCATAGTTTTGTTTTTCCGGTCTCAGAGCACCTTAGTGAGGTAAGTGAACAGAAAATGATTGCTGAAAATAAAGATTATATCCAATGACTCCAAGACTTATCCACACATCTTTTCCAACAACTCTAATTGTGCTACAAAAAAAAAAAGAGCCAATCAAAACAGGCAAATGTGTAGTTATGAAAGTAATTATGATATGAAATGCAGAATATTAAAAAATGAAACCAGAAAATTTACTCAGTTCATCTTTCTGCTGGTTAAATTAATCTACCAGAACTAAACGTCGAGTTGTTTTTTGAAAAGAAAAGGATGCGTGGTCTTAAAGCATTATTAGAACACAAAACTGGTATAAACAGGATCCTAGAACCTAATCCACACTCAATCATTAATTCTGTTTCACCCTGTGTATTAGTTTTTGTCCTTAAAACTGATGTCAACCCAACTGTGAAATTAGGTGAAAGTTATAGCGACATTAAGAACACGTGTTATACTGACGACGTTATTCTCAATCAATGGTTCTTAAATCAAGGTCTGCACAACTCTTAAAGTTTCACAGAAACCACAGTTAAGAAATTGGGGGCAGACCCCTCCTCACAAAGTCTGTAAAATTTGTAAATTCTCCAGTAAGTTTTCATCCGAAACAGAAGACTCTCTCTCTATATATATATACACATTTCCTTCTTTGAATTAATTATCCTACAAAACCTAGAACTGAAGACTTAACTAGGTAAATTAAAATGATCAAAAGCCTCATGCTTGGTTGCGCGTCTGCCTGCCGATGCAGGGGACGCGGGTTCGTGCCCCGGTCCGGGAAGATCCCACATGCCGCGGAGCGGCTGGGCCCGTGAGC
>NC_041221.1:30273717-30330870 GCF_002837175.3 Physeter macrocephalus
TGTGCACCGCACCGGGAGAGGCCACAACAGAGGGAGGCCCGCGTACCACAAAAAAAAAAAACAAAAAAAAAACAAAAAAAACCTCATCTTTAAGCAAAAGGGATGAGAATGGTTTAAAGTGCCTCTGCTACAAAACTAAACCTCTCCCTGAGACAAAGCCCAGAAATTACAAACCTGGAGTTGGGAGTACAGTTCCTCCCATTAGGTGAAAGACCCCTATTGTTGAATTAATTGTAGTGGGGAATGTCAAATGCTTAACTGAGGCTGCTAATTTTCAGTAGCCAAGTGAGATATATAAGACAACGGAATGAGTTTTTCATAAAGCTTAATTCCTTCCATTTAAAAAGCTGTTGTCTTTATCCTGAAATTTTGTCCTTCCTGCTTTCGGTGTGTTAAAATTGTCTTTCAAAATTAAAATGATGGCCGAAGAGTTATTAAGTGCCCTTACCTGACAATATAAAAGATGGGACAACTCTTTGCTGGTCTCTTAGAATATCTGGATGCAGGACTCCAAAGGCCTGAGAACCACCAAGCTACAGGATCCGGCCACTGGGACACATAAAATGCTGACCAATAGTAGCAGAGTCTTCGTGGGTGGTATATGGATTTTGTTTTCCAAGTAAAATGAGGCCAAACAGAAAGTCAGGCTATTAGAGGGCTAATTATAACATTAGTTGCAGTGTCATAAGATACAACAGGATTTGGATGAAGCTTCCTACACACCAAGCGTTTTGCAACTCTGAAAACCACCTGGAAATGATTTAAGGATGATGGTCATTTCTGGGTGAGACAAAATGTTCTGGGTGGACCTGTCAAGTCTCTTTTCTTCCTTCCCTCCCACACCTGGCTCCAGAGAGTCCACTATCATAAAAAGAAACCCTCCTAGATTCTGATCATCACAAAAGAGCACAGGTTTCACTGATCATCTTCTGATGCCTGTATTATCTTGGTTCTTTGCTGTCAAAAGTAGCTGCAACAGGATGATGAGAAGTTGGGTGGCCACAAAGAGGTTTATAATTAGCCAGTTGGTATTAAAATGTGGGGAAGATCATCTTCATTGTGTAGGGCTTGCCTTTGCAGTGATGCTTCATTAATACGTGACAGGTACTAAGTACGTCTGATGTCAGCACATCTCTAACACTCTCACGCTCCCTCTCTATTCCTCAAACCAACCCTGAAAGGTTAAGTGTTACCATTTTACTAACTGTCCAAAGTCATTCAGTTGGTGGCAGACATAGCTGCAACTCTGCTCTTTGTCACCAAATTTGTATTCAATCTAAAATACACCCCTTCATGGGGCTTCCCTGGTGGCACAGTGGTTAAGAATCCACCTGCCAATGCAGGGGACACGGTGAACAAGCCTTGGTCCAGGAAGACCCTACATGCCGCGGAGCAACTAAGCCCGTGCGCCACAACTACTGAGCCTGCGCTCTACAGCCCGCGAGCCACAACTACCGAGCCCACGTGCCACAGCTACTGAAGCCTGCGCGCCTAGAGCCCGTGCTCCACAACAAGAGAAGCCACCGCAATGAGAAGCCCACGCACCACAACAAAGAGCAGCCCCCGCTCACCACAACTAGAGAAAGCTTGCGCACAGCAACGGAGACCCAATGCAGCCAAAAATAAAGAAATAAAATAAATAGATTTATAAAAAAAAGAATGAAACACTTTCTTCACTTAATGTCTTTATTTCTTTCTGCACTTAATTTCTTTACTACAGAAATTAAAATTAAATGCATGCTGTTCATTTCTGAAAAATAATGTCACCTTTCCAAACCTTTAACCTCCCCCCACTCACCTGCTTCTCCCAATATCATTTAAGACTGGTGTTCCCTAGTTAAGTCTTTGGGAAACACTAGTAGCTAATACTGCTGATAGGAGTTGATACCTACCAGCCATGTACATAAGGACCAGTCTCTCCTCCAGACAACCCAAGAGGTCAGTCTACATCAGCATCATCACCAACATTACCGGTTATAGTTACCGTAATTGGCAACTAGGTAAATAGGTATAAGTCCTCGAGGGTAGAGACCATGGCTCTTCTTCAGCTGTGCCTAGGCCATCAGCATATCTTAGAGGCATATGAGGTTTTTCAACTACATTTGGAAATATGATTATTACTCAGGCAGGTTAAAATAGCAACGATTTGCAGTCCTTAAATTCTCTGCATTACCTCTAAAGCAGTCTTCTCCTTCCATTCTGATAACTGAAAAATAGTTTCAGGCCATAATCTTCACATTATGTGCATTTACTGATTGCTACAACCTAATCTGCCCCTGGACAACAGTAGAGATACAATCCGCTGCCCCACCTATTTTTTTTAAACACAATGGCTTTTCCACAGGTAACTAAAAATAAATTCAAAAGACAGCTTCTAAGTTTAAGACCAGTCTTAAGAAAAACATTCATAGAAAAGTCAGTTACAACTAAATTTGTATCATTAAAGAGTGTCTTTTTCTATGCCACCAGAATAAAGCACACACCTATAAAAGCACAAGTCCGCAAAGAAAAAAGGCTGAATTATAAGGATACATTTAGAGACTGTTGCAGGGTTTGTGGTTGGGAGGGAAATAATACAAGACCAAAGTATTTCAGGTTTTGGCTTCCTTTCCTTGTCTCCACTGAAACCAAATCCTGGTTGCATGATTCAGACATAAGTTAAACATCTGGCAAAAAAAACCAGATGAACAGCAAATTTAGAGAAACATCCAGTGGTGTTAAATAAATGTACCTACTTCAGAAGACACTTGTTCACACAATATTTGAACTAGCAAACTTGGTCATGGGAAGAAAAACAACTTTTTTTCTTCCCCAACTTGGTCTGAAATCTTTCCAACATTTCAAAGCATCTAAAATGTATGCCAACCCATACAAAAGAAATCAAGATGGCAGGCTGCGTACATCTGCCTTAACCTAAAAACAAAAAGCCATTTTGCTCTGTCTTTAGAGCCAGCATAATAAAAGCACAAGAAGTCCAGAGGGCTCAGACTCTCTTTATACAGAGTAACCGAGAAGACTGACATTTAAACTATTTATTCAGCAAGTCGGATCCTAACGGCAATTTTAGACCCGGAATTTCTATAAGACAAAGAGAAATGCTTTCAGGCAAGTAAAAAATTGTTCTCTGCTGATATCCCTTCCGCATATGAGTCCGCTCTGCCTAGCCCAGCAATGGTAGGAAAGATGTTTTTATCAAAGAGCATCAATTCATTCAGCTATTTCTTATTTATACTGGCTTGAAGTATTAAACCTGACACCCCAACCCCCAGCTGCTTAAGTTTTGTGTTTTTTTGCTTTTTTTTTTTTTTAAAGAATTTTAGAAAGCAAGATAAAATAAATTCTCAGTTAAAGAGCCTAAGAACGGGAATGGACATTGGCAGGAGGGAGAAAGATGAGGAAAAGGCCCCATATCGGTAAGCTCAACCTAATAGCAACTCTGACACCTTCTAGCAAGCACTCTAAAAGCTGCTGGGAGAAAGTGAGGTGGTAAATAATTCACCCTGGGTTTTTCCTGCCATGTAAAATGGCTTTTCACCAAACCGCAGACAGCATAAAAACTTTATTTCTACCCTGGGGTCAATTTTACATTTCTGAACTTGAAGTCTTCCAGGGAGAGGATGAAAAAGTAGCCATTATGTTCTGGCGATTTTCTGTTTCCCCGTATGACTTCATGCTGTTTAAGAAAAAGTTATACTTAAACCCAGAGGCAGTGGCCCCTCAGGCATCTCACCTCCAGTTGCCTAGCTTCTTTTTGTATTGGAAAGTCAGGTCCCAGGAACTGACAAGCCCCGAAATTGCTTCTGTCTACGTAACAGAGAAGTGACAACAAACATATCTTTATGAATGATACTTTAAAAATTAGAAATTTGGGTCACATGGTTGTTAGGATCAAACTGAGATCAAATTGAGTTAGGAATCAAACTGTAGAGAATTATATAAATATCAGTCTTATGCAACATTGCCACACATTATTTTAGTACTCACAGTAATAATGTGAGATAGTGACCTTTAGAGACTGTTCAGACTTGCAACCTGTGATCATGATTTTTCTTCTATTTGCTGAATTGGGTCCTCTGGGAAGATCATACCAAATAATTTGAACTCAGGGAAAAAATCAGAAGTATCAATTAATATACAAACATGATATTACTGGTTAATTTGGTTGTGGAAATAGAAAAGATTTGCTAATTGTTGGTTAGAATGGATGGATGGACAGAGACACACATATAGATGCACTGAACAAGCTCTATAAAAATAAAGTCTACATAACCCACAGACATAGAAAACAAACCTATGGTTACCAAAGGGAGAAGTCGGTGGAGGGATAAACTAGAAGGTTGGTAATAACATATACACACTACTAAATATAAAATAGAGAATCAGGGGCTTCCCTGGTGGCTCAGCGGTTAGGACTCTGCCTGCCAACGCAGAGGTCACAGGTTCGAGCCCTGGTCCGGGAAGATCCCACATGCCATGGAGCAACTAAGCCCGTGCGCCACAACTACTGAGCCTGCGCTCTAGAGCCCGTGAGCCACAACTACTGAAGCCCGCGTGCTTAGAGCCCGTGCTCCACAACAAGAGAAGCCACCGCAATGAGAAGCCTCTGCACCACAACGAAGAGTAGCCCCTGCTCGCCGCAACTAGAGAAAACCCGGGCGTGCAACGAAGACCCAATGCAGCCAAAAATAAATAAGTAAATAAATAAATTTATTTTAAAAAAAAAGAAAAAAGAAAAACTGCTACACTTGGATGACGCGGTTGAATGTCGAGCAACCTGCAGTGACCGCTTGTCCACCCCTCTGAGGTCAGGATGATGACACAGTCTCACCTGTACAAGGAAATAGTCATGACAATCTCTCACCTGCTCGGACGGCAGAGGCAGGAGGAAGTGACCCCTGGCAATCTGAGGTCCAAGACCTATGGCATTACTATCTCTCCAAACAGACAAGAGGCCAACCCTTTTTTCTCAAAGGCTAAGTGAGCCACCTTCTGCGGGGCAGACCATCCTGTCCTTGAGGTCCTCAGTGTCAGGGTGTCCCTCCCTGTGCCACCAGTGCTCCCATCCAAGCTGAGGTCCATTCTTCCCAGTGAGAGAGAAAAACTGCTCCACACTACCTAAGGATCCCAGCCTCCTCCTGGCTAAACAACCCACTTCCCGGGCTGTTTCTCTGAACCCCGTTCTCTAAGCTTTCATCATCTTTCCATCTTCTCCAAACTATGGGGAAAAAAAGGTGCCCATTTTCACGTATGAGACGATAAGTAGGAATAGTACCGACGTCTAAACTTTTTTTTTTAAAACACTTCTCCTTTTTAGCTCACTGCTCTGAACGATTATTCTGATTTCGGGCTTACACATCAAAATATCACCTTCAGAAATATTCATATGTGACCCATTATGAACCCTACAAAAAGTGGCTATATATGGCTAGCCATTCTTTTTCTTTTATATTTTTCTTTTCTACTTAGCTTTAAAAAACTATTCCTTTTAAATAAAATGTGGCATAACCATACCATGGAATATTATTCGGCAATAAAAAGGAATGAAGTGTTTGCTATGACATGCATGAACCTTGAAAACATGCTAAGTGCAAGACGCCAGCCATCAAAGATTGCATGATTCCACTGAAATGAAATGTATAGAATAGGCAGATAATAGAGACAGAGTAGTTGTAGTTGCTTAGGGCCAGGGGGTTGGGGGGTAACACGGGGTGGGAAGGTTTAGGGGCGACAGCTAAGGGGTGCAGGGTTTCTTTTCTGGGTACAAAAAATGTTCCAAAATTATTTGTGGTGTTGGTTAGACAACTCTATAAATATAATAAAAGCCACTGAATTGTATACTCTAAGTGAGTGAGTTGTATGGGATGTGAATTATCCATATTCAGCTGTTAAAAGAAAAAAAGTCTATTCTTTTCATTTCACACCACAGCTCAAACTTCTGAAAGTTATTAACTAATGATAGCCTAGGTGCTAAAATGTGACTACAGCCTCTTTTGCTCTTGTGGCTAAAGTAACATCTGCGAACTGTTTTAGAATCTCCATCAAAGACAGCAATGAGCCAATACTGGATACCCTCTGAGTATGACTTTCCTCAAAAGGAAGAAACTATTTTCTCTACGGTATTTACATCATCTTACCATTTCAGAGAATGTCCCAAATGAGAAGCATCCAAAATAAGTATGGGGATTGGGGTGCTGACACCTACTCTCTCTAGTGCTGTCTCCAGTGAATGTTTATGAGACCCGTGGTACTATTTTCTAAGCCAAGTTAAGGTCCTTTGGTGAAGGGGGAAAAAAATAAAGTTCCATAAATGTTTGAAATCAACAATCTTTAAATTTTAAATTTTGGATGTTTTTAAATCAGAAAAAAATAATCGCTAAGGTTGAAAAATCTGCAATTTTCATCTCCCTGGTTTACTCCTGCTCAGAAAAGGAAATTAGGTTATTCGGACAGGATTTGCCCCCGACAAAGGCATGCTGGCAACATTCCCCGGTGGCCTGATCTCTTTTGAGTCCTCTGTTAACAAAAGCTTCCTGAAACTGGGGACAGCATATGCTCCAGCCCATTGTCACAGGGGAGAGGGGTTCTCAGCATCACCCAGTAAACATGTCATCAGCTCCCTTTGCAAGAGCAAAAGCAGATGCTCAGAGCAAGCCCACTGTGAACTCTGACAGGGCAGGAAGATGGATGCATTTCAGAACAGAGGATCCTTCCAGAAGACAAAAATGCTTGCTCAGTTCTCAAGGGCCAGCTACTCGCTTACCCTCACTGGAAGACTTAGAAATACTATTAATTATTTCAAAATTATTACAAGAGCCATTTGGAACACCCAAAGAGCAGCTAGATTCATGACGGACTCAAACCTCTGAAAAGAAGCCACTGCATAGCGGAACTTCTAATACAGGCCATGTGCTGAATTTACAAATGTAATGTTAGAATTTTATGCGAGACTGCACAAGTCTGCTATAAAGCCTTCATCTAGGAAACCCTGTGGGGACGTTTTTTCCCTCAAACATTCACGTGAAGAGTCAAAACCATCGTGTTCCACACGGCAGTCCGTATCGCAGTCATTTAATCGTAAACAAGTTCACGAAGATGTACTGATGCAGATGTCTGAAAGCAAACATCAAAGAAAGGACTGTTCAGAATGAGTCATTTCTCAGAACATTTCTAAAGTGTCAATGAATCATTTAAGCAAAGGGAGGGGAAGCAGGGCATTTGATTCTACAGACGGGCCTCTTTCTTAGGGAGTCTTGCTTAAACTCCTAGGCTCTGATCAGGGCTGGGATTAGGGCGAGGCAGGCGCCGGGCGTTCACAAGTCAAGGGTGCACCAGTCCTGGGGCTCGTGCAAGTCAGCTCCAGCGCCTGCAATGGCCCCGCGTGGTGCTTCTCTACATCTGCACCCTCGGTACCCCACTCGCCTTACCCCAGTCCTGGCCCCCTCTCTAGATACCAGTCCAGTGTCGGTCCAGGGTGGCACAGACAATGGGAGAAAACCGTATATTAAACCTAAGGATAATCGAGAGCTTGGGAGTGCTAACAGCAGTTCCTGAACGTAAAAATCGCTCTCCTTCCTTCTTTCTCCAGCTTTGACACCTCACTTAGAAAATGAGGGCGATGTGACTGCCTTAGCGTGGCAAACAGTAAGTTAACAATTTAACTACCCTTCAGTATTAAAAATAAGCATTAAGTGTCCACCTTTACACAGCAACCTCCGAAAGTGTGTAAGCACAATCAACTCATTCTTGGAAATACTTCCAATGAGTCAACCTTCCTTAGAAATGTGATGGGACGTGATTAACACAGAACACAGGCTTTTCTTACTGTTGCTGTGCCTGCCTCTCCACTGACCCAGGAAAAAAGACAGTTACAGACTAAACCACCGACAGGTGTTCGTATTTACAACTAAGATCACCAGGCAGCTGCTGACAGGACACCGTTCAAGAAGGAGCCCTTTATGGCTGCAGCAGTCGAAAAAGGTACTTGGATTGCGACCGTCCGTGTTTCTCCAGAACATGCTTTGGGGGGGAAGACTGTGTATCAGATGCTTCTGTTTAGAACACGGATTTTAAAAGAAACCCCCCACGTAGAGCCTGCCAAGCCCCGCACGCTGGTCCTCAGCGTGTGCATTCCACACGAAGCGGCACCAGTAGCACCTGGGAGCTTGCAGAAATGCAAATGGCCAGGCCCCACCTGAGACTCGCGGAACGGGAACCTCTGGGTTGAGGCCCAGGAGCCAGTGGTTTAACAAGCCTCTCCAGGGGATTCTGATGCCTGTTCCATTCTGAGGGCCACTACCCTACAGGTAGGGTTCCTGATAGCGGGACACATGGGTTTTGCCACTGTCAATCTTTGTCCTCCGGGGGAAGGTATTTCCCCTCATAGGGAAAACAAAATGATGGAGCTTAGCAACGAATCCATCTACTAGCTGGGGGTTCACAGCACAGAATCCTGTGGCTGGCCGCACTGGTAGCAAGTACAGCTTCCTGGGCTCACCTCCGGAGAGGCTGGACCGCTGGGTCCCGGGCTCACCTCCGGAGAGGCTGGACCGCTGGGCAGGGTGTAGGGGCCCAAGCATCCCAATTAGTAACCCGTCCAGTGACTCCGATGTGTAGCCAGGACTGGGAACCACTGGAAGGCCCCCTGCAGCACTAAAACATCACATCAGAAGTAATTGGGGAAAATGATCCTTTAGCTCAGGTTTAGCAAACGTTTTCTGCAAAGGGCCAGATGGTGAACTTGAGGCTTTCTGGCTCCTGACTCTGCCACTGTAGCGTGAACTCAGTCTTAGATAAACCAATGAATGGGCATGGCTGTGTCCAATAAAACTTCCTTAAATTTGACTTTCTTATCGTTTTCATGTGTCATAAAATATCATTCTTTTGATGTTTCTCCAAACATTTAAAAATGGAAAAACCGTTCTTGGCTTGTAAGCTGTATGGAAACAGGCATTGGGCACAGGCCATGGTTTACCTCTGCCGCTTCAGTTCAACACTGGAGGAATTACAGCAACTTTACTGAGTTGAGTCATGCTGTGTTCATGACATATGTAACTTCAATACAAACAGCTGCCTTCAAACAAGCTAGATGTTACTTTTTAGGAAAAGACCGAGGTTTCACGTGCACACAGCACAGACAGACAGCCCGACGACCCACACAGAGCAGTACACTGAACGTACCCATCACCCTGGAAAGGTCACGGGGCCCCCTCCCCGGGCCCCACGCCTCCCAAGTGCCTGTGTAGCTCGAATCCTTACCTTAAAAAGGCAGCGCAATCAGTCTGAAATAAAAGCTGGAAGTCGGTCACGCTGTCGCTGCAGGTCTGAGTGACAGACACTCCTTAAGCAGAAGTTAGCGGAAGAGGCAGGCACCCACTGGTTAGAAATAAGCCCCTGTCCTCTCCAGTGTGGGGCAGCTGCTTGCCGCTCACCCACCCCCCCTTGGCTCTGCATCTCATCCAGCCCACGTGGGGCTGTGCGAGCCACAGGGCAAGTGCAGGGCTGGAGGGGTGCAGAAAACAGGCCCCTTACTGCCTTTGCCTTTACATCCCCTGCCCCTCCCCCTCCCCAGGCCTTGCTCTGCACCCCAGGGCCTTATCCTTCCTTCAGACCCCAACCGCCTCCCTCTTGCCTTGAGGTAGAAACAGATAAGGTTCCCCCAGAAACGAATATAACTTCACTGAATTGTTGGAACACAAAGACCGTCATTGACAGCCTCCATGCGTGGAGCTCAGTGGAGGGATCTCAGGAAACTGCTTTATCGCTGGGATTTCTCCCAGCACAAATGAGAGAGACCTCCACAGTGCCTCACAGCCAGGAGAGGTGCCCCAACACCGGGTTCCGTTCCAGACACAGAAAGGAAGGGAGGCAGGATCGCAGGCATGAGGAAGATGCGGACAGCGGAAGAACCAAACCTGTCTGCAGGGTCACAGCATCAGGAAGGACAGGTCCTCCCCGGAGCCCCAGGCCTCGGAGCAGCCCAATTTGAAGTAAATAGCAAATGAGAGGGGGAGAATTTCTCTCCTGTCACAATACACACTGAGTCTGTGGTTCTCCAATTTCACCATGAAAGGCATCACCTGGGAACCTTGTTAAAATACAGACCCCTGGACCACCTGCACAGAGACGTGGACTTGGCAGATGGGAAGGAGGGTCAAGGAAGCTGCATCTTTCCCAAGGGCCCTGATGACAGATTATGAAGCAGCCAGTCGGAGACTCACACACGGACCAACACCGCACTAGTGTTTGGGACATTTAAACCCAAATGTCCCACTCAAACAGAGTATCCAACTAGAGAGGGTGGGACTAGAGAGGTGGAGATGGAAAGACCAAGAACAGGTCAATTCCCTGGAGAAAGAGGGAGGCGGGTGCACTCCAGGATCCCTTGGAGACAAGGGCCCAGTGGACAGCTGGACGGACAGACGGAACTGAATTCTCAGAGATACTGTGGGCATTGGAGACATCCCACAGAACCATCTAAGTGTCCAGAAAAGAAGCTATATAAGAAAAAGTGAAGGCCTAGAAATCACGGGTAACATGAGCGTTTTCTAAGCCCAGTATGCAAAAGTTGTGCTTTTTCAACAACTTTTAATGGACTATTTCGATAGGATGCTCATTCGGTCTACGAAATAGTTCTGAACTTGACTGCTTATTAAGTGGTACCCAGGAAGCTTTCTAAAAACACACAGGGCCTGAGTCCCAGCTGAGATTCTGATTTCATTGTTTTGGGGCAGGGCCAAGGCTCTTGGGAAAAGCTTCCCAGTGAATTTAATGTGCAGCCAGGGTTGAGAAGTAACCCCGGCAGAAGCAGCAGCGTGGAAACGAGATTGTGAACACAAGACGATGAAACATTAAAATGTAAAAAAGGGGGATTTTCGCTGATCCTTCTATTTCCCTGGAGCAATAAAACATAATAAAAGCAAAAAGCCACCACAAAGGAAGAGGAAATTGGGAAGGTGGTACCACCGGTGCAACCTACCGATCTTCAAGAGTAACTTCAAGGGCTTCCCTGGTGGCGCAGTGGTTGAGAATCTGCCTGCTAATGCAGGGGACACGGGTTCGAGCCCTGGTCCGGGAGGATCCCACATGCCGCGGAGCAACTGGGCCCGTGAGCCACAACTACTGAGCCTGTGCACTGCAACAAGAGAGGCCGCGATAGTGAGAGGCCCGCGCACCGCGATGAAGAGTGGCCCCCGCTTGCCACAACTAGAGAAAGCCCTCAGACAGAAACGAAGACCCAACACAGCCAAAATAAATAAATTAACTAATAAACTCCTACCCCCAACATCTTTAAAAAAAAAAAGAAAGAGTAACTTCAAAAGAAAGCACAAAGGTCATGCCCAGAAAGGAGACAAGGACACTCAATCCCAGGGACCTGAAGAGAGAAAAGAAATGAACTCAGGGAAACAGCCAGGACGGGCAGTCACGGGGCCTGAGAAGGTAAACAGGCAACAACCCCCATCACTGGCCTCACCCTGTCCTACCTCACAGTTCTCTGGAGGAAGTAACATGATCAAGTGAAAAGTCGATCAAGTCTGGATCCAAACCCCACCTCTACTAACTCATCACTGACCAAGTGTGGGCTCTTGGACATGCTATTTCACAGAAGATCAATCTCTGTGTCAATAAGGACGGCTGACCACGCCTTCTTAGGGGAGTTGAGGATTAAATAGGACAAACGGAAGGAATAGGCACCAGGCATGGTGCCCTGCAGAGAGATGTCACCAGCAAGTGGCACTCTCTTTCCTTTACCCATCCTAAACGCCAACCCTCATGAGGAGGACACGGCTTAGAAATGGGGTGCCCCCCTTTCCCACAGCTCCCAGGGAGGTGACCGTGGGAGAATGTGGTTCCCTAGTCTCGTCACAGTGGCAGCCTGGGTGGAACTCAACATACAGCTACAGTTGGAATCAGGCAAGAGAGGACTTTCACACCATCCCAAGTCTTGCAGTGCGGGTACCCCAATAGGTCTTTGTAGACAGACTGGGTAACCAATTCCCTGTGCATATCACCGAGTCTTCCGGAAAACTGCTTCCAAATAACAGGCCTATAACTGAACTTCTGAAATGGGCTGCATCTCAGTCACACCCAACGACTGCCTGAATTTGTTCTAAAAAATTGCCTCGGCATTTTCTACTGAAATTGCATACAGCATTCAATGGTGCCATGTCTGATTCCCACAGATAATTTTCTGAACTTTGTTTTCAAAGTCTTCACATAACGTTTTCCACAAAATGACACTTATAATAAAGGTATAGTTGTTAAGCCTCAAAAAACAAAAAAAAAAATTGAGTCTTGATTTAATCTGTTTTTGGCATCACCTCCCCCAGTAGTAAGTTACCACCTGGTCTGAGCTTGGTATCCAGCATTAATGTGCTGACTATTTTCAGTATTCATGGGTATCAAGAATGCAAGGTAGTCTCCTGCTTACCTTCAAGTATGAGCAATTTGATTTGCTAAACTAACTACAAAACTGAAAGCAACCATGGGTCCAAAGAAACAAAACATCAGCCCTTCTCTTTGTGCCTGGACACTAGCAATGCAGAACCAGGATTCCTGGAGATTGCAGGAGGAGTCTGGGTATACCACAGGCTCCCAGAGGCAAAAGTCGGCTGAGCTACCCAGAGCAGAGCCTGGAATCCAGCAGTTGGCCGAAAATGGGACGCACAGGCAGGCCAGAGGCAGGCTGGAATCCAAATACATAGGCAAGCCTAAGGGATGGAAAGAGGAGGCTCGTTCAGTGGACCCAGGAAGGAAAGAGGAGGCCAGAGTCGAGAGATATCCACAAAGGAGCAAGTCAACAAGTTGGCCCAACCAAGGACAGGAAGCCACAGAAGGTCATGACCCAGGGCAGAAGTCATCTGTTCTCTCCTGCATAATCACCGTGTGTGTGGTCAGCTAGAGGCACACTGGGGCCAGTAAATACCGTGAACAGAGATCCAACCCCTCCCTCCCACCCACCCGCCCAGCGGGGATGCCAGACAGGGAGGGGCACAGCTGGTCAGTCCAAAGGCTTGGTGGGAAGGCAAAAGCCTGTCCTGAAAGCAAGGGTCAGAAATAAACTGGATTCCCAATCCACTTAGGCTGGATTTACTGAAAGGAGCAGGGAGACAGGCCCCAGAGACAGGGGAATCTTAAGGTCTCACCAGTGAATTTTTCAGAGGTGCTGGGAATAGGGCAGGTGACAGAAGTGGTTTGCACCCTTGGCAAGCTAAGATCAACAACACCTGACACAGCCCACGCTCCTCAGAACACCAGTGGGTCTTGTCGGGTTTATCACGGTAAACTGCTTCCTGTTTCAGTGTAGGTGTTGAAGTATACAGAATTATCATCTCAGGTTTCAAAGTGCCAAACTTTGGAAAAATATTCTGTACCAAACTCAACACTACCTACTCCCCCTTGAAAAATGAAAGCGCAGTTTATATGTTTTTGGAGTCTATCAAGTATAATAATTCCTTTGAAAAAGAAATACCCGTTAATGATCTTCAATGCTCTTTATTTTGCTCTGGTCTTATGGCCTAAGGGTGGTTTAGATAGAAATAACACAGCGAAACTCCCAACAGGACTCTTGTGACAGGAGGCTTTTACTTCTGTCACTTGTGGTCCGTTCAGACTTGTGATTTCTTTATTAAAACATTATATGATAACAGTCTCAACAGAGTACACGACATTCTAATAACTTGCTTGGCTCCGTGACTACAAATGGAGCTTCACCAAGCATTCAGCATTTGAGCGCCTTCACGGGCCAGGCTCTGCTTCTAGGAGCTAAGAACACAGAAATGTGTCCATTCTCAGAGAGCCTGGTGAGGAGACAAAGGAAAAAAAAAAAAAAAATCAAATAATTACACATGATACAATGTCAAGGTAGTGGCCCTCTTGGATGGAGAGGTTGAAAAGGCCTCTGTGAAAAGGTCTTCATCCAGGCATTCACCCCTGAATGAAGGTGGGGAAGGCCAGGCACATCTCTGCAGGACCCAAGTTCTCGAAAGGGAAAGACAGCCCTCAGTCGGCTAGAGTGACCACCTCTTCCCAAGTTACAATAAGCAAGTGTCCGCACTGAGCTATGCAGATTTACAAATACGCACATGTTTTTTCCTGGAGCTTTAGTGCACCAACAATCAGACATTGTTTTTTTCCTATACTCCCAGAGTGAAAATTATTTGACTTTCCATCTTTGAGCCACAAGATGTCAAACCAGATTCTTGGAAGAGATCTAGACAGTCAATCACATGACTTTCAGGCCTACAAACAATTTTTTCCCTCTAAACCAAGGAAGTTGGACAAACTGCAGTCTACCTGGTCTTTATAGCCAGACAAAGCCCCAGTGGTGTTCAGTCTCTAGGGTACAGACTTCTGACTCTAAGAAACTCCACAGGCTGGTGTTTAATAGCCATCTCAGAGACGGGTATTTCCGGGATGAAATAGCAAAATGTGAGAAAAGCACAGGAATTTAAGAGTTTCCCAGCTTAATGCAGCTGCACTGTTTTGATGGAAGTGAATTCCAAGAAAAACAGATGGACCCATACTGAAGTTAACAAAGGAAACTGCATACATCTGATTTTTTAAAAAATTATCTGCCACCTGTCACCAGCATGTCCCTCTTTCCTCTGGCTTTCTGGATGGCTGTGCAGCCACCTTCCTCTTGAGAAGGGCGCTTCACCCACCCACAGGGGCAGCACCATCCACCCCCAGGCACACATCACAAGGTCAGCGCCGAAGGCCCATCGGTGGTCAGCAGATCTAAGTCAACATTCAATTCTCCATCCTTGGACTCTTGAGCTAGGTCTACACCACTTCTTTCTTGACAGTGTCTATTCCTTAAGAAAGAATACAAACCAGAGTTTCTAACGCGCTTGTATACCTAGAAGCAGCACAAAAAAAGGTATCCAAGAGGAAAGTAGTTTAACAACAAACTGCATAGGGTGTTACCGCTTAATGCTTACAGAGTTTGTTTGGAGCGATGAAAAAGTTTTGGAAATAGTGGTGATGGCTGCACACATTATGAATGTAATTAATGCCACTGAATTGTACACTCAAAAACATTTAAAATAGTCAATTCTATGTAATTTATATTCACCACAAATACACACACACACACACACACAAGAAAGCCCAAATTCCAGTTCAAAAAAATAAATTGTATAGTTATCCATTCATTTTTCTTTCAACTCTTAATTTGGACATTTGTTGAAGTAAGTCAGACAGAGAAAGACAAAAATCATGTGATATCACTTACATGTGGAATCAAAAAAATGACACAAATGAACTTATTTACAGAACAGAAATAGACTCACAGACATAGAAAACAAATTTATGGTTACCAAAGGGGAAGGAGGGGAGGAGAGAGATAAATTAGGAGCTTTGGATTAACAAAGTACTGTATACAAAATAGACAACAAGGTCCTACTGTATAGCACACGGAACTATATTCAATATCTTGCAATAACCTATAATGGAAAAGACTCTGAAAAAGAATAGATATTTATACATATGTATAACTGAATCACTTCGCTATATACCTGAAACTAACACAACATTGTAAATTAACTATACTTCCATTCTAAAAATGGTTAAAATTTTTTAAAAAATTTTGGACCTTTGCAGGAGAGAACAATCATAGCAAATATTTTACACACCCATCCAAAAAAGTTGAAAACCCCAAAAGGAATACAATGTCATAGATGTTAACACACACACATACACACACACAACAGAATTTAACATGGCAGTGGTACCCCAAAAGCCAGGGCTGTATACTACTTTAGGGATATGCTTTGCCTCTCAACTGGACTGCAAAAAAACTACTTTGTTAAACTTTACTGTATGCCAAAAATTCTACCTTTAAATCAAAAACATATCGATAAGCTAAAACACACAAATAGAGGGCAATTAACATACTCTTAGGGCTTCCCTGGTGGCGCAGTGGTTGCGCGTCCGCCTGCCGATGCAGGGGAACCGGGTTCGCGCCCCGGTCCGGGAGGATCCCACGTGCCGCGGAGCGGCTGGGACCGTGAGCCGTGGCCGCTGAAAAAAAAAAAAAACATACTCTTAGGCATAACCACAGGAAACTGCCTTTTCAGCTCCCTCACCCTACAGAGATGGCGACTTCCTATGGTTCAATGGAACCCACAGGTTAATTTGGCTGGAAGCACCGACTGCAACACCAGGGATACCTGACACTTGAGAGGCTACAGGGAGCGAAAATATAACCTGTTTCTTTCCTTTTGAGGAAAAAAATGGGTAAAGTTTCCCCCAAATAAGTGCATTAATATGAGACTGTTTCTCTTTACCAAAAAGGAGAAAAAAGATTGAAAAGGGGATAGAATATACTTTCTGGTTTTTTGTTTGTTTGTTCTAAATTTATTTATTTTATTTATTTACTGCTGGCTGCGTTGGGTCTTCGTTGCCGTGCGCGGGCTTTCTCTAGTTGGGGCAAACGGGGGCTACTCTCTGTTGCGGTGCACGGGCTTCTCATCGCAGTGGCTTCTCTTGTTGCGGAACACGGGCTCCAGCCATGCGGGCTTCAGCAGTTGTAGAACGCGGGCTCAGTAGTTGTGGCACGTGGGCTTCAGTAGTTGTGGCTCGTGGGCTGTAGAGCACAGGCTCAGTAGTTGTGGCACACAGGCCCAGTTGCTCCGCGGCATGTGGGATCTTCCTGGACCAGGGCTCGAACCCGTGTCCCCTGCATTGGCAGGCGGATTCTTAACCACTGCACCACCAGGGAAGCCCTGCTTTTTGTTTCTTAAACAACATAAAAGCAAGGGAATTAGGTGCAGGCCAGTTGACCACAAAGAATCTGTCCTGTTGTTGTTAAGAGTTTGGCTCTGAGAGTAACAGTATCCTAATGACACCACTTCTGCATCATTAACGTCGTCCCCCAAACTCCTTCCCGCCATCTTTGTAAGTTTAGCTGTTGCCCTGCTGGTTTCCCCCCGCCTGTCGCAACCATTCATGGGAGCTGCCCTGGGGGGCCCTACCCGACTTGGGGGTTCATGCCAACTGTTGCTCGCTTACTCCGCACCCGCTCACAGAGAAGGAGCTGGCGGGGGAGACCTCTTTACCCCGGCACCTGTCTCTGCCAACAGCTGGCTTTGCCAGTGAAGCCAGGAAGGCAGCTTCTGCGGCTGCTGAAAAGGGCTGGCCTTCCCGGGCTCTCGGGGGTGCGCAGTCAGCTCCCTCTCAGATGACATTCTCAACTCGGTTAAAAGCTCCAGGCTCCACACTTCACTTGAGAAGTCAGATCTGACTTGTTCCCACCTCAAGATGAAATCACTCAGTTCTAGTTGTCCGATTCCTGACAATCAGGGGGGTTGCAGGGTAACATGCAGAGCTCTGAAATGGGAGACCTTCTGGGCTGTCCCACGGTCCATTTTCCAGCACTCAACAGGCTTGCGGGAGATTTCTCTGTGACCCAGGAGCGGACCCGTATGGGATGTGGAGAGGTCAAAAAGCTGCCACGTCCATATGACATTCAAGGGACACAAAAAGACACCAATCAATGGGGGCAAAGTGAAGGGGTAAAAAAAAGCAAAGAAAAGCAGCTGGACAGAGCAGAAAGTGTATGAAAAATAATCAAAAATGCAATGAAAAATCACTACACTAACCCATCATCAAGTTCGACAAAATTGGGCCCACGGTATTAATTCCAACAAGTCAAAGTGAAGGTCAAACCCAAAAGGTTAGAGATGGCTTTAAATGGGAGATGTGATTATAAATAATGAGGGTTAGGCCCAACACAGCCAAAAATAAATAAATTTATTTAAAAAAAACAAAAAAAAACAAAAAAAACTACCCCTTAAAATACAATTAGGTAAATTGATATCACTCTAAGCTATTTCAGAGCGATCAAATTAGGCTCTTTTCAGGAAGGATAATAAAATAGTTGACTCTCAAAGCAAAAAATCTAATTTAAAACTCATTAGTCAATTCTACAGTGTTCCAAAAGGGTGCTTCAGTGAACGTTTTAGGAAAGACAAAAACATTCAGTGCCAACTTCCATCCTACCCTTTTCACCAGAGTCAATCTTTTAGCCAAACATGGACCCTGCAGAACCACAAAAGCATGGTGCTCTTCTACAACTCTGTCCAAGGCTTCATGTGCAAGAAGACAAGTCATTTCTAACTTGCAGAGCACGTGCTGACCTACCCACGTGCTTTGTGCTCCAGAAGCCACAGCTATGCATTTTTTCAAAGTGTGGTAGCATATCACTCGCACTTTTCTTTTCCCGTCGGCAAATACTTCACGGCGAGTATAACATAAGCTACGAGTCAAACGGGAATGTTTTGGTCCTCTGCACTCCTGGGACCAACCTACAGCAGTTTAAATTTTGGCGTGGGATGGAACTTTAGATAATATAAAACTATCTCCTTGGCGAAGAAAGAACAGCTGAGCAAATGTGCAAAACCCTCCGAGACTGAATGAAATAAGAAAACGGGCCCTTTAGGGCTCTCACCAAAAAACACCACCTTATTATCTCCTGTCTACCCCCTGTCCCCGTGACCTCGTTTCAGGATTTTAGTTACTTGTGGCTCCGCTTGGTTTCCAACACGAAACAGGATTTTGAAAACTGCTTTTTAATCCACCTGAGCACTATTTCGCCGCAGTCAGCACGATCCCTGGCCACGCTTGAGGCGAAATGATTGCTGGAATTGGGGGTGGGGTGGGGGGGGAGGGATGGAATGCCCACAGAGAAAGGGAAAGCTTCTCAAGGCCTAGGGAAAATTTTCCACCGCTACCTCAAGCTCTTTTCCTTACCTTTGCTTCGTCCTAAACAGCAGCACGGCTGGTACACGGAGGGGACTGAGGGTACTTCCTGCTCTTCACTGTAGTTACTACGACCCTAAGGCAGTTCTCCGACTCCAACATCGACCAGCAGCATCCATACCACCAGGTAGCTGGTGAGAAATGCAGACTCTCAGCCCCCAGCCCAGACCTGCTGATCAGAATCTGCATCCGAAACAAGACCTCCAGGTGATTCCTGTACAGTAAACCAGGGGGAAAGTCAACTAATAGTTTGGAAGCTGTTCACAGATTCTGAGAAGGTCCTATTTTGGTGACATAAAAATTTTACTAGAACCGTTTATAAAGATACAGAAAAATACCCACTTGACAGCTTTTACCCGTTACCATTTGACCTCGAACACTGATCTTTTTTTTTTTTTTTCTATTGTGGTAAGATGTTCACACTGACATAAAAAGGATGACAATGGCAAATTTTAAGTGTACAGTTCAGTGGCATCAAGCCCATTCACATTGTTGTGCAACCATCACCATGATGCATCTTCAGAACTTTTTCATCTTCCAAAACTAAAACTCTGGACCCATTAAATAACTCCCCATTCTCCCTTTCTGTAGAAACACCAATATCCTAACACCCTTTAATAACATACCAAATTGGGCTGAAATTAGCCCACACTTTGAAAAGTTACCACGGGTTTGATCAGGACAAGGCCATACTCGACATCACTGACCCTGATTCCTTCAGGAATCCATATCAGATAAACAGCAGGTATGGCTGTCCTGGGGGCCAGAACCAGGTAATGAACTTCTCACCCTTGGTGGCTACGCCTCTATGTTCCACAGGGAATCTGTAATGTCAAGAGAGGAAGAAGTAGGTCACAAAAGAGAGAAACACAAGTCTTCTGGCCACGGCCACAGCTCTTGGTCCACGTCTGATCCACGTCTTTCCAACCTGCCTCACTTTTGTCACATTTGAAACCCTGTACTTCCTACATGGGTCGCCAAGCTAATTACAGTTGTCATACTTGGGAATGACAGAGCGGACAGTGTAAGACCAAGGACTTGATGACCGACTGAAGACTCGAAGTCAAATTTGGGAGCTGTTTCCACGTGTAAGTGTATACTTTTCTGGTTTAGTTCTTTCTAAAGCCACAATCCATAAGTACCGTCAAGAGGGAACAGAACTGCTGGCCTGACCAACCCTTTCCATGCCTCACAGAGGGCTGCCCATTGACCAGCTGGCAATGGTGTCACGGGACACAGACTGCTGACCAAGCGACACAGACGGTAAGTAGCACTGAGAGGCTGCTAGAATTGCTGTGACGCCTCTGCGGAGAAAAGCGAAGTTTGACAGGAATAGAAAGCGTCTTCAGAATCTCCGAGACACCCCGTTAAGCAAAATAAGCCAGTAACAGAAAAGGACAAATACTGCTATGATTCCACTCATATAAGTATCTAAAGGAGTCAAAATCATAGAGACAGAGAGTAGAAAGGTGGTTACCAAGTGCTGGGGGAGATGAGATGGGGAATTAAGCGTTTGCTAGGTACAGAGTCTCAGTATTACAAGATGAAAAAGTTCTAGACATCTACTGCCCGTCAATGGGAACGGACTTAACACTACTGAACTATACACTTCAACGTGATTAAGATGGGAATTTTAACGTTAATGTGGTTTCTATCACAATTTTTCTTAAGAGGAAAAAAGGGAAAAAAATTGAAGTATCTTTGGGATTAAAAAATAAGTCAACAAAAAAAGAAAAGAATTCCCCATTAAGTTCTGTCAAGTCAGGTACACGGCTTAAGTATTGTTTTTCCTTTTTTATTAGCATCTTGAGAAGTATGTACAAGGCCTGAAAGAAACTGAATTCTCATCTGGGGAAAGTGAGATGGCAAGAGGGGAGGAGCGAAGGCAAGACAGAAAAATGCTGGCCGGGTCACTTGGTCCTCAGTTTACAGGTCACATCACACTACCCGAGAAGCTGACGGGAAAGAGACCAGACTGGGCATCAGTGACTGGGAGACACTGGGTTCCCAGTGATCTCTTTGCTCCCCTCTCCCTGCACATCACAGCTATATCTTCACCACCAGACAAATACTGAAGCGCCGTTCAAGACTCTCGGATGAAAAAGTAACTGAGGAATTGCAAAATAGCCCAGAAACATCACTGCTTATGAAGCCAAGAAATGAGGAACGTACCACCAAGAGGATCATCTCTGCTCAAGGTTTTGATAACCAAGTAGCCCAACAGCCACAAACCACACAACACTGACCTTGAAGATTTTGTTCTCAACACAACTTGCAAACCAAATTCAGCAACTGAGAGTTTTAAATACTGGCATATGATGTCCTTTCAGTCCTTTATGTCTTAAATTTTAATATGTGTCTCTGTGGGAGGTACCCATTTCTAAAATTAAAATTCCTTGGGATTAAAGACACACACGACTATATATAAGATAGGTAACCAACAAGGACCTACTGTGTAGCACAGGGAACTGTACTCAGTATCTTGTAATAACCTATACTGGAAAGGAATCTGAAAAAAAAAAATTTATATATAACTGAATCACTGTGCTATACACCTGAAACTAACACAACATTGTAAATTAACTATACTTCAATTTAAAACATTTTTAGTTGGTTTCCTTATAAAATGGAGAAAGTGGGCTCCTTTCACCATTGTCCAAATATAAGCAGTGGGCCAGTTTCTGGATGCAGGTATTTGTTTTCAGTGATATGGCTTTTCACTTGTTTTACACTAAAGAACAGGGACCCTGGAGCAGTGGTTCCCACAAACTGAAGAAGTTCCTTCAGCTGCTTCACAAGGTGCATGAAGAGGCTCAGGTTAGGGGGTTTGGTGCATCCTGTCCTTACAGGGACCAGGACACTGCTACAGTCTCACTGGCAGGCCAGTAGTTCCAACACTAGGAAAGCTGACGAATTGTAAGGGAAAGTGGTCACGAAACCAATCGGGAAATATTGATATATTTGAACTTTTTCTCAAATCGCTTGCACTCTGTACTTCTGATTCTTCCTGATTCCCAGGAAGGAAACCAGCCAAGCGCAGTGCTCTTCTGTCCAGTACTAGTTACAACACTTTGATTTCGATTTGGGAGAATTTTTTATTGTGTCTCTCACACACTCGAGGTGTGCATTACACATTCCTTTTGGGATTCTGTTGTATCACTTAGAAAAGACGTTTAAGGTATGAAGGGCGAGAAGAATGAGCACACGTGCCCTTACATAGGGCCACCCAAGGAAGCAGAACACGGATGTCACGAAGCTGCAGGGACTCTGCTCACCTGACCATAGTCCGTCTGGAAGACAATGATGCCCTCTGCACAGGAATTTACGGTACTTGGAAAATGCTGGCCATTTTCTCTCAGCCAGACCCGTGTTCCCTGTAAACAAAACAAGCAGGATTTAATTATGAGTTTGGATTGCATTTTGTGGCAAAACACCACTCTTAATATTACTATGACGACTATATTCCTTAAGAATCACTTTTTGAAAAGCAAACAACTTTCTCAAATAAGCAAGGAATGAATCTTCAAAGAAAGCATCACCCACAGCCTTACACAGGTACAAGTGTGACTGAGACAGAGTCCCACCAGACAGAGAAAGGACAGAGAAAATAGTACTAAAATGCAACTGAGGGACTTCCCTGGTGGCGCAGTAGTTAAGAACCCACCTGCCAATGCAGGGGACACGGGTTCGAGCCCTGGTCTGGGAAGATCCCGCATGCCGCGGAGCAACTAAGCCCGTGCGCCACAACTACTGAGCCTGCGCGCCGAGAGCCTGTGCTCCTCAACCAGAGAAGCCACCGCAATGAGAAAACCGTGCACTGCAACGAAAAGTAGGCCCCGCTCGCCGCAAACAGAGGAAGCCCGCACGCAGCAATGAAGACCCAACACAGCCAAAAACAAAAAATTAATTAATTAATTAAAATGCAATTGATTTCTGTGGATTATCTCTTCACACACACCCTTTGAGGCAAGCTCCATTATCATCCCATTTTACAGATGGAGAAGTGGAGGCCTAGAGGTAAAGAAACTTGCCCAGCATCACACATCCAGAAACCACAAGTTTAACCAGGTCACCACACTGCTTCACCCCAAGTCAAGAACTCTTTGGGACCTTCAGGCTCCATCTTCCCGGGTCCGAGCCCTATGCACGTGCCCACTTGGAGGGCATCAGGACACTCCACTGACTTCCTATTTGGACCAAATCCATGCGTCAACTAGACTCTCCAAGAGAGGGATGAAGTTTTAGTAAATATCACAACCCAATCCACTGGTATGAATTTTGGTAGGATTCCACCAGACCCCAAATGCACCACAAAGTTTGCGATGATATCCCAACAGATAACAACTTCCAGATCCTACTGTTTTAACCTGGGGCACAATTCTTTGGCATTGATTTCATTTCCCTTTTTTATTTCTCCACTGGACAAATAAAATGACACCATAATACTTAGCTTTTCCATGCTGAATTTCCTCTTTCTTTGATTTCACAAGATGAAAACTCTGTTTTCAAGGACAAGTGATAAAAAAAAGTTTGAAGAAATTATTGGGTGTTCACTGGTCAAATTATAGAGTTATCTCTATGGGAATTCTTGTACATGGTGATGGGAATGTAAATTGGTGCAGCCACTATGCAAACAGTACGGAGGTTCCTTAAAAAACTAAAAGTTGAACTACCACATGATCCAGCAATTCCACTCCTGGGTACATATCCAGAAAAAACAGAAACATTAGTTCCAAAAGAAACACTCACCCCAATGTTCACAGCAGCACTATTTACAACAGCCAGACAGGGAAGCAACCCAAGTGCCCATCAACAGACAACTGGATAAAGATGTGTGTGTGTGTGTGTGTGTGTGTGTGTGTGTGTACGTGAAAATTACTCAGCCATAAACAATAATGAAATACTGCCATTTGCAGCAGCGTGGATGGACCTAGATAAATTATGCTTTGTGAAATAAGACGGAGAAAGACAAATACTGTATGATATCACTTATATGTGGAATCTAAAAAAATAATACAAATGAATGTATATGCAAAACAGAAACAGACTCACAGATATAGAAAACAGACTAATGGTTACCAAAAAGGGAGGGAAAAGGGACAAATTAGGGGTATGGGATTAACAAATACAAACTATTATACATAAAATAGATAAGCAACAAGGATATACTCTATATAGCACAGGGAATCATATCCATTATCTTACATTATATCCATTAACCTATAATGGAATATAATCTGCAAAACTAGTGAATCACTATGCTATACACCCGAAACTAACACAATATTCTAAATCAACTATACTTCAATAAAAAATACTTAATTTTTTTTAAAAAGAATTACCTTCATGACTTATGTATACCCAATGTGCTGAAATCGCCTTAGTAACTCATTATGTTATTTCTACTCTGCTCAACAATTTCATCAACTCCAACAAAAATGAAACAGTGGAAATTTAATACCAAAATTATCACATAAACTTCTTTTCTAGGACTTTCAACCTCATTTCACTGATCTGCTTAATTTCTGTTTTGATTTGAAATGTTAAGTGAAATATTCAAAATATATTGGTTATACATTCAACTTCTAGTTTAAGGAACTACTGCCACTCTCAACAGAGAGATGGCGGGGGAAAGGCAACATAAAAGTAAACGAAGTACACTCGTCACTTTATGTTACTTCAAGTTGTGTTACTAACAGCATAAATAGTAGCCTCCAGTAATGGAGTGCCTATGAGGTGTCACAGTCACCTGCTAAGAGCCTCAATAATACTAACACTAACCTAACCTTTGGTAAGAAAGGAATCCCTGCCCTGAAACGGAAGTTCGGAGCTTAAGTCCATACCTAAGGTCACACAGCTGGTGGCCAGGTCTCAGATCTTTCCAATTCCTAACGCCATGCTCTTTCCACACATCACACTGTCTCCTTAAAGGAATTCAGAAGTAAATAAAATGCACTAATAGGTCAGTCAACAACGAAAACATAACTACACACAAAGGTCCCTTTAAGTGTTCGGTTATCACACACAACTCCTTCTAAAAGGGAAAATTTAAGATATAAAAATCCAACTTACAAGTTACTCCCTCAGTGCCAATGAAGATCCCGCTTAAAATACACCAGCCAGGACCTAAAACGTCTGTTGTCACCACTGTGACTCAGGATCCCTCATAAGTCACCCTTGAGTTCAATGAAAGCATTTGGGGTCAGCAAGCTAGACCTTGGGGCTCTGGAAAGAGGGGGACCCAGAGGCAGGGCCACATGTGCATGAGGTTCCACAAGCGTTTCCGCCAAGATCAAGGTGGTGGAGCCCAAGGTTAAAACGGTACCGGCTCCTGTTTCCCTTACGAGTTCTGTGACTCTCCCAGCATCCCTGCTACAACTCTATACAAGGACCTCCACGTGGGTATCCCCTTTCTCTCTTTTTTTTTTTTTTTTTTTTTGCGGTACGCGGGCCTCTCACTGTTGTGGCCTCTCCCGTTGCGGAGCACAGGCTCCGGACGCGCAGGCTCAGCGGCCATGGCTCACGGGCCCAGCCGTTCCGCGGCACGTGGGATCTTCCCGGACCGGGGCACGAACCCGTGTCCCCTGCATCGGCAGGCGGATTCTCAACCACTGCGCCACCAGGGAAGCCCCCCCGCCCCCCGCCTTTCTCTTTATTGTGGGAATTTTAAGTTGTTAACTCCAGACTTCTTCAACCCTCCCTCCGTAGAGGGGTCGAAATCCTCCATGATAAAGATGGAAAACAGCATCAAAAATGAGTATGAAGTGTTTCTCTATAAAGCCTGAACTGTCTTATTTAAAGAACACACGTAACACCAACACGGCCGAGTTGCCATGCCTGCACAGGTCAATCACAGACCTCCGATTCCCACTTTGGGCTGAGACACAGGTAACATCCAGAAAGAAGGACACAACTGTTTGTCAGTCCCAATTTCTTTATTAGCAAACAGCTCCTTTCCAAAAAGGACGTTTACTACAGGCATCTCTAAGACTGCTCTTTCAAATATCATTCCACACCAAAACTGCAGTATTTGTAATGTTCTAGAAAGAGACTTCCAAGTGCCTGAACTACTTTTTCATCCTTTTTTAAAATTCATATGTCAGAGACTGCAACATTGAAAGCTTTCAAATACCTCCATGTACACACATACACATACACACACACACACACTCACTCAAATGGAAATTTTCAAACTCATAAGGTAAAAACTTTTACTCATTAGGTCAAATCATAAAATAATTCACAGTGGACCTCCATCCCAGAATCCTGAGTCCAAAGCTTTGTTTGCTATGACCATCATATGCTTTGCTTTGATCAAAAAGGATTTCATGTCCCTGTTTACCAAGTATCAAAACTGTCTATTTGGTATGAATAAAGATTATGTTATGAAACATTACTGAATTAATATAAATTGTTACCAGAATTAATATAAACCTCCCAACTCCCAGGGGGTACACTGCATGCAGTTTCTTTCACTTGAGTTTTCTTGTGGTTCTTTTCACCTTCTCATTTGAAAGTATGACCAAGCCCTTGTTGACACAGTCCTTCCTACATGATCAAACACACAGCTCAACCTCCTTAGTCCAAAGGTCTTTCCCAACAGGTGTGAAGAGCTGCTAATAAACAAGTTTTACAAAATCCAGCCCAGATTTCAAATCTAGAGCCCCACTGGCCCGTTTTCCTAAACCTACAGCGGTATCTTCCCCAGAGAGGAAGGGAAATGCATTCAAAACACTCCCTTTGTTCTTTGAAAAAGTTTAAACAGGCAATTTTCATAGAATCAGAATTGCAAAGTAAAACTGGTGAAATGGATATTTTTACATAGATTGTTCTGGGTGGTTTCTCTCAGCCCCCAAACTTTCTGCTTCCATTCTATTCGAACAGAACACATATGCCCAGGTCCAGGAAAGAGGCCACCCACAAGCATTTGAAAACGAAATCACAGAAAGACATTTACCAGACCATCCAAGTTTGAGTGGGGAAGAAAAATGTGCCCACCATATGCAAACCATTATATTCTGTCACTGTTAAATAAGACTGATAATTTAATGTACAATGCAGGCATATGGAGAAAGCTCCTAGTTGATGGAGAAAACTCACAATTGGAGCAAAGATATGCCTTTAAAAGTAGGTGGAACAAGTTTGATCATAAAATAGATGTTTTATTAAAACTTGGGACGTTTTCATCTTAATCTGAGACAGATATGTGTTAAATTCAACTTCTAAAAACTTTTTCTGCACATAATCAGCAGTAATAGTTTTACAAGACAAAGCATTTGCAAAGAAATTCCCATCTCTTTGATCTTCAGAGCAATCCTATAAGGAGGCGAGTAATACCAACGCTTCAAACATGAGGTTCATAGGGTTTCCATTTTTCCATTGCCAACAAATGATTTCCTGGCTATAATAAAAAAAAGACTGACCATACCAAGTGCTGGTGACAATGTGGAGAAACTGGCAGTGATATAAAATGTTATATCCACCTTGGAAAACAGTTTGGCGGTTTCTTAAAAATCAAAACATAATCTCACCATTATGTCCCAAGAATTCAACTCCCAGATATCTACCTACACACACACACACACACACACACACACACACACACACACACACACACACACACAAGTTTTTAAAAAGCCCTGTAAGCAAACATTCGTAGCGGCACTATTCATAATAGCCATATACTAGAAATCACTTGTTGACAGAAGAAAAATACACAACCTAAAAGTTGCGAGTTACGTTTTATTTGGGGGACTTAAGGAGGACTACAGCCTGGGAGCCAGCCTCTCAGACAGTTCCGAGTTAACAGTTGCAAACAGGTAAGGGAGGAGCCAGGATATATAGGAGTTTGTGCTGGAAAAAAAAAAAAAAAAAAATGTGGTCAAACATCAAAAGATTACTGCTAAGCACAAAACCCAGCATCTCAAGTTAATAATTTTAGTGTTTTTGTATGTGTGGGAAGATGCAAGAGTCTGGGCTCATTGAAATTATTCCTTAGATATGCATCTTAACTATCTAGGGTCAGGATCCTATTTTTCTCCATCCTGAATTCCCCTCAGGGGGCACCGCTGGGGGTGACTGCAGTGGCTGATGGTGGGCACATTTATTTTTTTACGGGAATGGCAGGCAACATTTTTTGTCTGCACACTCAGATGTCCATCAACTGGTTCAGAAACAAAATGCGATAAATCTACACAAGTCTTAGCAATAAGAAACAAACCACAGAATCACCAACAAGGATGAATCTCAAAAACATTATGCTAAGTGAAAGACGCTACACACAAAAAAGTAGAGAAGAGGCAAATCCATCGATGCAGAAACTAGATGAATAGATGCCCAGAGCTAGGTGTCGGGGTGGGCACGCTGCCTGCACGTGGAAAAAGGAACTCTGGGCGGTTGATGGAACTACCCTAAAACTGGACTCTGCTGATGGCTGCACAACTGTATACATACACTAAAATCCACTCAACCGTGAATTTACAATGGGTGAATTTTATTGTATGCAATTATACCTTGGTCTTTGCAAATCATTTAAAAAAACTGTCTCCCAGCCTATGTACTTCTCAATGGTACATGAACATTCTTAACCGCTCCATAATGGGAAAAACCCAATCATGTCTCTATAATTGAGCAACTGCAGTATCAAGAAACACACTCACACACAGCCATAATGACTGCATGGAAGAGCTGTGTTAAAACTCTGAAGATTGGTGTTGGGTTCATTAAGTTCTCCGCTCTTCATTAGGTAGACAAGGGGGCCTCGGAGACTACAAGGAGACATGTCCGAGCTCATCTCCAGGTGAGGCTGCGGTAGAGGGCATCCCTGTCTCAATTACTGGCCCCCCTCCCTGGAAGATTATCATAAATCCCCGGCCAACCGTGTGTGACTGCAGTACCTCCTTGGGCAAGGAGTTGTACCTATCTCCTCCCTGCTACCATGGAAACACGATGTAGCTCTGCAAAGCCTAAAATATTTACCTTCTGACCCTTTACACAGAAAGTTTACTGATCCTCATTTAAGAAGATAAAACCTCTATCATAGATTTCAACCTACTGTTGCCCCATTTTAAAAAAACAGTTTTTTTCTTTTAAACTCTTACATTTCTCTTCTGATTTTAAGAATGATTCTCCTCCCTGAACTTTGAAAAAAATGAGTTTAAAAATAAGGTAGGAAAACAACCCTAAAAAGAGATAATGATGATGGACTTTAAATACCATGCTGGGTGGCATGTTCTAATGACAGAGTCACAGAAAAGAGAACATTCTTTAGCTGAACACACAGCTCAGTCTTAGACCCAGAACAGGGCACCGCACTTATTTTTCTCCCATAACTGCTTGCTTGGCCCACATTGAGTACCGTGGTTCAGGAGTCTAACAATCTACACGATAAAGTCACAATCTGTTCCTGAAATGTGATCTGCTCTTTTTTTTTTTTTTTTTTTTTTAAGACAAAGAGGTCGAATAGATTTGTAATGGAAAGATTAATATGGTTATTTAAATCTGCAGTAAGTTAATCAGCCAAAAGAAAGTTCTCCTCTTTGGCTGGCAGTGACTTAGTAAAGAAGTAACCTGGCTTAGAAGATGTCTAATGTAACAGGCTGGGACATGGGGGTCCCTGCTCTTGAAGATGCTGAATTCCAGAAACGAGATGTGGGTAAAATGTGTTAGTACAAGGATTTAAACAGTATTTTAAAAACTGAGGTGGGCTTCCCTGGTGGCGCAGTGGTTGAGAGTCCGCCTGCCGATGCAGGGGACACGGGTTCGTGCCCCGGTCCGGGAGGATCCCACATGCCGCGGAGCGGCTGGGCCCGTGAGCCATGGCCGCTGAGCCTGCGCGTCCGGAGCCTGTGTACCGCAAAAAAAAAAAAAAAAAAAAAAACCTGAGGTATAACTGACACGTAACATATTAGTTCCAGGTGTACAACGTAATGATTTGATATCTGTATATACTGAGAAGTGATCCACACAGTAAATCTAGTTAACATCCATCACTGCACACAGTTAACTCTTTTTTTCTTATGAGAACTTTTAAGATCTACTCTCTTTGCTAAGAGGGTAGCAAATATACCGTACGGTATTATTAACCCTAGTCACCATGCTGTCCATTAGGTCCCCAGGATTTATTTTATATCTGTTTGTACCATTTGACCCCCTTCACCCAATTCCCCCACCCCCTACGTCTGGGAACCGCTAATCTGTTCTATCTATGAGTTCGGGGGGGGGTTTTGGTGGGGGGGATGTCCCCATGTAAGTGAGATCTCTCCTCTCTTATAGTCATTTTTCTTGTTGTTGAAAGTAGGAACACCTTTTCATCAACTGAACAGATGCTATTTTTTTTCCCATCCTTATTACTCAAATCCACCTCAAAGGACACAGGGCATTTATAACATACAGAGTTCTAACACAGGTTCCTCCACCACATCACTACTGACATTTTGGGTGAGGTAGTTTTTTTGCTGTGGGGAGATGACTGTCCCAGTTGGGAACCACTGGTCTAGAGTGACGGAAAGTTCTAGAGCCACAGCCAAATTAAAGGAGTTTTCAAACCCATTAACTGAAAGCAGACTCCACTGTCTCAATTCTAGGAATTTCCACAACCTCCCAAAGTAGGATCAGCCCAGACACGGTCTACCTGGGGCGGGGACCTTGGCTGGGTGCTCACACAAGGAAGGGAGGGGGCTGTACAATGTGATTCAAAACATCTGGCAAAAGCACAAGGAACGAGGTCTCCGAGGCAGACGCTGGGCGGCGGGCGCTACTAGGGGACTCTCTCCTTTTTCTCCTCTCTGTCCACTGTGCTGTTTGGGGTTTTTTTTTAATGTGCTTTTCATGTTTAGAACTAACACTGTTTTTACGCAGACAACTGGAACTGCAGAGACGAAACCTCTCCAAAACCCGTGCTCTTTCACCTCAGGGGAGATTTCAACCCCGAGCCCTTGCAAACCTCAGTGCACAACTTGTCAGAACGGTGAGAACGAAGTGAAGCATCACCACGCGTACAAAGTGGGTATGAAAAACACAGCGTGAGCACGAGCCGGGCAGCCACCGTCGCCGGCATCCCAACGGCAGCGGCTGGTCTGTGCGTTCCTCTCCAGCAGCAGGCACAGCATGGGGCCGCCGAGGCTCAGGGATCCCCTGGCTCACTTCCTCCTCGTGACTGTGAGGTTTCAGACCTGAGGCTGGCACTCCTCTCTGCACAACCGTCTCAGATTCCAAAGAGCCCGGGACTGCTCCGCTCCCAACGGCACTTGGGCGGTTTCAGGCTCAGTGCTCAAAGGATGCAGAACTCAGGTGGTGCGGGCCCAGCACCAACGGCTGAGGAGGGAAAAGTAACGACAGGAGGCTGTGAGCACACAGCCCGGAATGTCAGAAACATGCGGCGTAAGGATCCCCGGGTCGTACCATTTCACTGTGGTTACGGAACAGCGATGGTGCTTGTGATGCAGAACTCAGGTGGTGCGGGCCCAGCACCAACGGCTGAGGAGGGAAAAGTAACGAGAGGAGGGAAAAGTAACGACAGGAGGCTGTGAGCACACAGCCCGGAATGTCAGAAACATGCGGCGTAAGGATCCCCGGGTCGTACCATTTCACTGTGGTTACGGAACAGCGATGGTGCTTGTTTTCTATAATAGGCAACGCCAAGAACAACTGCTCTACACCCATCAGGGCTGATGCCACTTTGAAATTCCAGGCGAAAACGTATTGCTGACACTAATCTTCAGAACTCACAGACATAACCCCTCCCACACAAACACTCCCAAAGACTGTGTGAGAAGTGTTGCCTTAACTCCCCAGACTGGCCTACAGAAGTCTTTAAAGGCACCGCTTTTTTTATATATACATAAGGAATATATTCCAGCTATCTGTAGCTGAAATGCGCTTGTAGCTGTCAGCTCCGTCATCATCATCATCATCGTCATTTCTTGGGCCTGCCTATGGGCCTAAAGATCACTTATAGCACTATTCCCACAGGAAGATGTGTCATGTCCCAAACACCTAACCATCAACATATAAAAAACAGTATGGTGGTAAACCGAGACGGCCTACATTCAGTACTATAAAGTTCACAAGCTGTCCCGTGCCCCTGGACAGTCCCCCGTCAGAAGGATCGCGTGGCATCCGTATTCTTTCCCGTGGTCCGCCCGTAAGATCAAACTCTGTCACCACTATGAGCTGCAGCCTCCATGCAGAAAATAACATGAAGAGTACAGGAGCAGTAGAGGTGGAAACGCAGAAAAACGGAGAAAGGAAACAGTAAAAGATTTTGCCAACAATAAACGAATCTTTGCTCATTGTTGCCCAGGTGAAGATACAAAGACACATTGGCATCCCCCGCTCCCAATCAAAAGAAAAACAAATTATGCTAACGGGCAAGACACCTTATTTATGAACTTGTAATTCTTTAAAGAGTTTATTCGGACTTCCCTGGAGGCACAGTGGTGAAGAATCCGCCTGCCAGTGCGGGGGACACGGGTTCGAGCCCTGGTCCGGGAAGATCCCACATGCCGCGGAGCAACTAAGCCCGTGCACCGCAACTACTGAGCCTGCGCTCTAGAGCCTGCGAGCCACAACTGCTGAGCCCGCCAGCCACAACTACTGAGCCGGCGCGCCTAGAGCCCGTGCTCCGCAACAAGAGAAGCCACCGCAATGAGAAGCCCGCGCGCCGCAACGAAGAGTAACCCCGGCTCGCCACAACTAGAGAAAGCCCGTGCACAGTGACAAAGACCCAACGCAGCCAAAAATAAAAATAAATAAATAAATAAATAATTTTTTTTTTTCTTGTGGTACGCGGGCCTCTCACTGTTGCGGCCTCTCCCGTTGCGGAGCACAGGCTCCGGACGCGCAAGCTCAGCGGCCATGGCTCACGGGCCCAGCCGCCCCGCGGCACGTGGGATCTTCCCGGACCGGGGTGCGAACCCGGTTCCCCTGCATCGGCAGGCGGACTCTCAATCACTGCGCCACCAGGGAAGCCCTAAATAAATAAATTTTAAAAGAAAGTTTATTCCCCTGATTATGGGGTTCCAACTTGCCAACTGATTCCATCCCGGCTTTATATTATCATTTTCTCTACCTTCCTCACAACTACTCCAAACAGCTTTTCAGTTATTCTTTCAAACTAGTGACTAGAAATAATCCCAGAAACAATATGACACTGAAAGAAACGAGACGTCTCCAAGCTGCTGAGACAATCTCAGACAGTGTAGGAATGTGACAATCCAAGGAACAAAAAACAAATTATTCCATTTCTTAGTTAACCAATCATCACACAGCCAACACATATGTGTTTAAAAGAAAACAGAAAATGGAGCCAAAGAATCAGCCAACACACCTAAAATCCAATCAATCTAAGTCACTTCACCCATAAATCCCTCCATCCACCCACCCGGCCACCTTTCCGCAAGCATCTTTTGAGCCCCCTACTATGTACCAGGCACTCTGAAAGATTCACCAGTATATAAAACCGTTCCTGCTCTAAAACATGTATACGTTAGAGGTAAAACTATGCCTGTTCTAATACTCTCTTCCTATGTAGTCTTTCTCCTGAGGAAAGGAATTAGGTAACAGGAGGAACAGAACAGTAAGACAAGGAAGAGAAGTAGGTGATTGGGAGTAGGCCTTGCAGACTTCATAAAATGAATACAACTGTTCTGAGAGCTCTCAAAAAAGACTGGAAATCCTCTCTAAGGGACACAAAACAAAAATAACTGGCTTCAGAACTGCGTTCCATTCTTCCTTTTAGTGCAAACGGTAGGAGATATAGAACAGAAGGGACAATAAAAGAACATCACAAGATGTTTTCACTCCTCGTGGAACGTAATACCAGACGTCCTCTACCTCTTATTTCCAAGAGTTCTGTCCTTTCCTATTCTTGACAAGAATACTTTTCTTTCAAACACACACACACACACACACACACACACACACACACACACAAACAAAAACTGGTAAGATAATCTTAATGAAATCCTGGCTGTATGCTGGCTACCATCTGTTTTTAGAAAAAATACACAAACTTACTCAGGAGTTTGTCGTTACTTCATAAAAACGAATGACCCAAGAACACAGTAGGAAGTAAATAAACTTGAAACAGCTATTTCTCATTTCAGCCGCGTACACGCACCTTAACTCCTTTGCAGAATTTTACTGAATTCAAAAACATTTAATCTTTTCCATAAAATCCTACTTCCTGAATTGAGAGTTGCGCAAGAAATCATCCAGCCCCAAAGTGACAGGTAACATGTTGGTGAGAACATGAAAAACCTAGAACCCTCATACCCTGCTGGTGAGAATGTAAAATAGTGCAGCTGCCCTGGGAAACAGTCCGGCAGGTCCTCAAAAAGTTAAACATAGTTACTCTACGACCCAGGAATTCCACTCCCAGCTACATACATGAGAAATGAAAACATACGGCCACACGAAAACCTGCACATAAATGTTCCCAGCAGCATAATTCACAAGAGCTCAAACAGGAAAACAAACAAACTGAAGAACAGACTTTTTTTTTAAATGTGGTATATTCAGAGAACGGAGTATTGTTCAGCAATAAAAAAGGATGAAGAACTGATACATGTTACAATATGGATGAGCCTTGAAAACATTACACAAAGTGAAAGCAGCCAGTCACCAAGGACCACATATTGTAGGAGTCCATGTATATGAAATGTCCAGAAGGTAAAGCCAAAGAGACAGAAAGCAGATTGCTGGCAGCATAGGGCAGGTATAGGCAGTGAGTGACTGCTAATAGGTGTGGGGTTCCCTTTATGGAGTGATGAAAATGTTCTGGAGTTAGACAGTGGTGATGGTTGCACAACTATTAGTATATATTAGCGTTCGTATATGAGACTATTATACCAGTAGTATACTTAGTGAATAGACTAAAAACCACTGAATTGGATATTTTAAAAGGCTCACTTCTATATGTGAATTATCTCACAAGTGAAAAAGAGGAGAGGGGGAGAGAGAGACAAACAGCTACAAGAAAAACAGGCTCACACCTGACTTCACTCCCTGGATCCAGTTATGCCAAAGGCCATCTTCTTCCCTGACCTCCCTCATTACACAGGTCCAAGAAATTCCTCTTTCTAGTTTACACTGGTTTTTACTGAGTCTCCATCATTTACAAGCAAGTAAATTTACAGCTATTATTTTTGCAGCAGACAAATGTCATGACTTTCAGAAGACATCTAGGATGCAATTCACTCACCCACGTCAGCGACCATAAGTTTTATATGCTTTCCCTAGAGTTATTTCAGGGCTTTGACGATGTGATGTATGTTATACTAGGATTTTATCACCTGTATTATAGGAGGCAGTGGTGGGTTTGTTTCACTAGCCAGTGAATTCCCAGCACCTAGAACAGGGCCAGACACACCGGATGAGGGATAAGTATTCATTCACTCTCAATCCCAAATCCTATCTCAGGGCCCGCTCACTGCTCAGGGAACACACGGTGGCATCTGCAGGAACCGTGCTGCTCACAGAGAGATGCAGGGTCACTCAAGATGTCAGTAAGAGGCCACAGAAACCGCACGGGATGCCTCCCCAGAAGGTGTGGACTCAAATCCAGCTCTACTACTACCTGTAGCTCAGGACAGCTGTTAATTACTTGAGACTTCTCCATGCAAACTGAGGAGTCATCTGACTTGTCTGTTGTACGAGCACAAGAAGATCACACGAGACAGCGTACCAAAGTGCTCCAAAGCCACAGGGCCCTTGACACAGCGTGGCAGTATCTATATTTGGGGTCTTGCTGCCAGCACCTCCCAGGTCACACCCAACAGGGCTTTCAGCCATCGTACGGCTTTCATTTCGCTTTCCTCTGAATGCCAAGCTACAGAACCTAAAAACACACAGGCCTAGTTTAAATAACCACGGGAACTGACCTCTCCTCCCAACCACCAAAACTACAACTTCAGCTGCTCTCCAGCTACGAAGCACTTAAAAATAACTTACAAAGACAGGCTACACCCATCAGGAAGGTGATGGGGGTGCTGAGGGTGGTGGAAACAGTTTAACTGACCGAAGTGCCTGTGTTTGTTCCATTTGATGTCTACCATGATTTTATCTAAATAAAATTATTTCTCTCCTGTGCCAAAACCCATTCCATCTCTTCTTGGGTTCCAGAGAGATCTAGGTAGAGAATGACACTGTCCTAAAAAGGCAGCGTATCCAACAGCCCAGTGGCAATGCCGGGCTATGTCTCCATCACTCACTTGGGCTGAAATCTGAGATCCTTCTCCAAGGACACAGGCCTCTCCGTTGGAGGGCAGGTACAAGACATGGAGG
Source organism: Physeter macrocephalus (assembly GCF_002837175.3). Taxonomy (NCBI): domain Eukaryota; kingdom Metazoa; phylum Chordata; class Mammalia; order Artiodactyla; family Physeteridae; genus Physeter; species Physeter macrocephalus. The sequence goes on from NC_041221.1 coordinate 30,309,763, forward strand.
AGGACACACAGGCACCTGGCACGCGACAGGCCAGAGAGGAGGCAGAAGAAGGCAGTGGGGTTTGTGGTGGTTTTGCCGTTGTTAAGTCAACCTTTTATTTTTTGAAGGGTTTCCGATTTTCCAGAGAAGTTGCAAAGCTAACACAGATCTTCACTTGGGTTCCCCCAACTGTTAGCGTCTTACATTCATCACAGCTAAGGAGCCAACACAGGCGCATTACTATGAAGGCAGCCCAACACTTCACGTGGATTTCACACCAGCGTTTCCCTAACGTCCTCTTCCTGTCCCAGGATCCCATCCAGCACATTCTACCTAGTCCTCATGCCCCCTCAGGGCTTCTCGGCTCTGTGACAGTGTGTAAAGGCCTTGGCAGTTTTGAGGAATACAGGTCAGGTATTCCGCAGAATGTCTCTCCATCAGGGACTGTCTTAGGTTACCCTGGAGTGTGGTGGTTTCCAACGATGGTTCAAATCCAGGAGTCAAGCTGCCTGAATGGGAGTCCTGGCTTTACTGCCTCTTAGCCACGTGGCCTGGGACAAATTAACCTCCACAGCCCTCGGTTTCCTCATCTTCAGAAGAGCAGGAATAAACCCTCCCTCCCTCCAGGGAACTGTAGAGATCAAACAGGCTAAAACTCGGAGAACGACGGTGAGGGGATAATCAGGAATTCTCCACGGAGAGACACGGTCACCGATTGACTGAACGAAGGTGCTGGGCCAGAGACACAGGACAAAGACTCGTAACAGACAGACCTGACTTCCAGAAACCTGCGGTCCAGACCTGACGCCACGGGACTCATCTGGGGACACACACAGAGTACCAGCGCGTGGGGCGCTGGCGAAGGAAGCAGGCCTCACGGGCGGGCCTCTGAAGGATGAACAGGACCCGCTGCCACGGGCCAGTGGGAGCCTCAAGGCGAAAGGTCCAATTTTCTGCCAATTAGCTGAGGACCAGGGACGAAGATACACTGTCAACTGGCCTACCTGCTCTGCTTAATCACCGTCTGTAAACCACGAACAGCTCCACACACCGAACAACGAAGGCATTCACCTTCCTCCAGTCCGAGAAAGAGAAGTCTCCAACTCGAACCGACCAGGTTCTAGAGACCCCTGAAGCCTCCCCACTTACCAATAAAATGGGGGCCAAATTACATTGTTTTCCAATGCAGTAGACTTTCTTCCAACTATATTTGTTAGAAAACAAACACACAAAACCCCCCGAGCAGCCAAGTCTCTGAGGTATCAACTTTCAATTTCACCTCAGTCCATAAGACTCTGAGTCACTCAAAGCTTGGAAATTCTCAAGATCTCCTCGAGTAGAACTGATAGGTGGGCAGAAGTAGGGGCCAGGGCTGCAGTTAAGACCCTACTGGGGTGGACAAGAATAAGCCAAGCCCGGGGGCAGGCGGGTGGGTGAAGTCTGGAGCCTGCAAACAAAGCGGCCCAGGGCCACTGGGGCAGGTAACTCGAAGCTCCGAGCCCTGACGCTAAGGGAGGTTCCTCCTGGCTCCTCCAGGGCCCCTGGATGCCAGGCCCCACCCGCACCAAAGCGGCGCTGGCCCAATGCGAAGGCCTCCACTGAGCTGGACTCTGCCCCTAAGGCCGGCTTCAGGTCACTGCCCAGCTCCCCGCCTCTCCTGCCGCCGTCCTCCTCCTGGCCTCGCATCTTTCTGCAAGACGAAGCCCTCCTCCACTTCACGGCAGGAACGCAGCTACGGGAGAGGAAGCTCAGGACTCAGACGTCAGGCCGAGCAAATATTCAATAAGCTATCACGGGATAGAAAGGGTCCAGAAGGGAGGCTCTCGTCCCCCGACCTTACAGCAGAACCAAATGCCCACGGAGCTCTAAAACGTGCACGGCGCCCAGGGACTAACTCCAGATGGGGCAGAGCTGGAAGGGTGGGACCACACCCTGACTCTGGGCCCAGGCCTTCGGGGTGGGGGGGGGCGGGACCCAAACGAACGAGGGCTCCTTCCTCCCCGCCACCCGCAAGTTCACCAATTCAGAGACCCTCACGCCTCCTCTGACTCCTAGGAAACACCTGAGGCCCTTTTTGGACCCCTGCGCAAAGCAAACTCCAGCTTAAACGAGTACAACACCTAGCTTAAACCACTGATCTGAACAGCTGCCCCAAGAGGGGAAAGCATTAGATCCAAGGAAAACCAGGAAGGAAGAGAGGCAGGGAGGGAAGAAAAAAAAGAAAAGGAAGGAAGTTAGTGAACAAGGTGAACAGCCTGCCCACAAAGCAGAAGGCACACTGCTCAGGAGTAATTTACCATGTATGTCTCTGCCGCTCTTATTTACCCCAATAATTTACGCTCACTGCAAGCCAAGTGTTTGTCTTGAAATTATTTAGCCGAACATCGTTTCCAAACATGTTATTTAAAAGTCTTTTTAGGGCTTCCCTGGTGGCACAGTGGTTGAGAGTCCGCCTGCCGATGCAGGGGACGCGGGTTCGTGCCCCGGTCCGGGAGGATCCCACATGCCGCGGAGCGGCTGGGCCCGTGAGCCATGGCCGCTGAGCCTGCGCGTCCGGAGCCTGTGCTCCGCAGCGGGAGAGGCCCGCGTACCGCAAAAACAAAACAACAAAAAAAATAAAAGTCATTTTTAGAAGCTCTCACAAAACTGCACCTCTAACAAAACTGGCTTGCTAAACATTACCTAAAAATGTACGCTTTGTAAGCAAATGTCCTTCACTAGCATTATTAGGGACTCTGCAGGACCACCACCCTTGTATTGGCCCGCCAATAAAACACCATAACATCCTACTCCAAGATGACTGAAAGTGCCATACTGGTGCGTGAAACCAGCATCCCTGGACAAACGCTCGTAAATCCGTGTTTAACCATAACTCGGCTGCTCCAACGGCAATGTATCTTCCTTCCAGAGACTTCCACAGAATGCCTAGGTACTGCCCTCTCTTACTAGCACCAGGCAAACTCGAAGACCTCTTACGTCGTACAATTCAAACTTCTTTGCCTCCCCTACAAATGCCACAGCAGTCTGTCAACAGACACTGGAGATCTAGAGAAATCACCGCTCATCTCCACTGCCTTGATCCAGGCGACGGTGATGGCTCTCCAGGGGACATCGTACTGGGGCTCCAAAATCCAATCGTTTAGAAGGGCAGAGCCAAAAGGGTTCAAAGACGCCTTCATGTGACTGGAAAGAGCAAAAGTACCCCCATCCACCACCAAAGAGGTTTGTTTAAAATGCAAGTGGATCATAGAAAACTAGTGAGGACAAAAGGGGCCTGGTGGCTAACCGAGAATTCAACCCGATCAGGTGACCCACCAAACGCCATCGGGCATTTGAAGAGGTGTCACTACAGCGCCACAGACCCCATTCATCTCAAGAACTCCTTGAACTCCGGTTGTTCTAAGAAAGCACCAACCTGCAAGTATGTGTGCCCTCTTGCTGTCCATCAATCACAGACTGGGAGATAAGCCGAAGTCTTCCCAGAAGCAGCACTGGCAGGCGGGGGAGGCCTGGAGCAGCTGAGCAAAGTCACAGAGGAAGTTGTACTGTCCTCCTTGGAGAGGACAGTGGCCGAAATCAGCTCCCAGGACTCCAGGGAGAGACTTCCAGGACCTCCCTGCTCCCTGGAGGGCAGTTCCCTAAGGACCCTACTTGCCTCCTGGGTAAGGGTCTCTTTAGCCCAGCGCTCCCCAACAAAACTGATGCAAGCCACATATAGGGCTTTAAATTTTCTAGCAATCACAAACCTTTTGGGGGGGGAAAAAAGAAACAGGTGAGATTAATTTGAATAATATCTGTTCTATAACATCTGTTACTTAACCCCACGGAGATTAGATGTTTTAACTGCAACGTATAATCAATATAAAAATGGAGAATTTTATCTTCTTTTTTTCCGCACTAATTCTCAAAGTGTGGTGAGTATTTTACACTCAGTGCACATCTCCGTTCAGAACAGACATTTTCCACGTGCCCACTAGCCCCGTGTGCTAGTGGCTACAGCACTGGACCAGGAAGTTCTGTTAGATTCTACAAGATGTAACTTTGTGAGCTAAGAGGGTGGTGTGTGTACAAAGGCACGAACGCAATGTCTTCTTTTTATTTGCTTTTTCTCATTTTCGGGAATATATGCAACGTCCCAGTGACAACCAGCAAAGGTTAAGTATGAGTTACCCATCCTCACCTGCCCCAACCTCACCTACCTTAGTTCAACGTTCACCTGGGGGAGACAAAAGAACAATCTTTGCCTCTAACCTCTGAAATAACAATAAAAGAATGTGATAAGTCAGAAGTGCTCTAAGAATGTGAATCCCACATGCCCAGTATACAAGATGATTAAAACAGCTTGGGGGAACTTGGTACACAAATTGCCCTGTGACATTTTTTTTTTTAACCAAAGGGAGGAAGAAAAACATATCTGTTTACTGTAATACAAAACCCACAGCCATTTTAGCAGCTATGTTTTCTAAATTCTTGAACTCGTAATTGCACATGTCAGCTCATTATCTGAGTTATTGGTGGCTTAAAGTTAAGACAAATAAAACTAGACAATTAATTATACATTAAGCAGCAGAAAGTATGTGCTTTTCACCCTGAAACTGCCCTCTCCTGCTCCCATCCATGACCAGATACGTTGAATGTGGTAACAGAAAGAGGAAAAAGTCTTGCAGATGCAATAAGAGTTGTCCAAAGCATACATATGTATGTATGTACAAACATACATATGTTTGTATGTATGCTGTGTTTTTAATTGGGGTTAGAAAGTGGAATGTACTTGAGTAACAGCAAAAACTACCCTGGAGCCCAGTGTGCGGGGACCTGAAGACTGACTGCAGGAAAAACTGGCAGATTTCCCCAAATACCCAGCAGAGAAGGAGGTGAGCAGCTCTGAGAGGCAAACTGGCTTTTCAAACCCCAGGGGGTCGCTCCATCCAAGCCATCGGTCCAACCCAGCCAAGCCATTTGTTCTCACTGCTTCCCCAAGTCCAGTCCACCTCCACCCCGACCTCGACCCCCGCCCTAGTTCCCTACACCTAATCCTAGCCCTCTTCAATCTACAAGCCGCCTTGGAACCAGCGTGATCCTTGCAAACCCTCCTCCCTGTCTTGCTTAAAGCCTCTTCCATGCAGACAAAATCCCTCCTGCGGCCTATGGCCTATGCACACTCTGGCCACTTCCTCCCCCTTCAGCCTTGCCTGGATTTTTCTCAGGTCCCACCCAGCTTGCACTGAGTCTCTGCCCGCTGCCCTGCCAGCAATGCACCCTCCTTTTAGCCTGGGTATCAACCTCACCCACCCTGGGAGGCCCTGGCCTTCTCGCTGCACCTCTGTCCCGTGACGGAGAAATCAGTACATAAATAAATGACTCATGATATCAGCCCTGCCTGCTAGATGGGAGGGCTGGCACCACCTGTGCTCGGAAGGACAGAGGATATAGACTTCCGACAGTGACCCAAGAACATGGTGGACTTCAGCACAAACTCTACCCATCTTGACGCTGGGCGAGGAGAGTATGTTTGTCTTTTACCAGCCCTGCCCTATTAATGATGACCTTGACCTTCTGTGTCTTAGTTGCCCTAAACATACCTCTACAGCCTTTAAATAGGTGAGAAAGCTTGTATTACAGATTCTGGGGTTCACATTTGTAGAAACCAATAATAAAAGTGATAGCTATACCCTAAAAAAACACAGCACATCCTGGCCTGCTCACCACCGGCTCTACTGTGCTACCCCACGGGGCTGGCCAGACTCCTTTTCTAGACACAGAAGGGCACTCGGAATTCCCACCCCCCAACGTCTTGGCTCCCTGGAAGCTTCTAGAGCCAGACCATCATGAAGCCATATTCTCCACATTTAAAATGACTGATTTGAGAGGCCATTTGCTTTTTCAGTCCAGGAGAAGGTGTGCAAAAGGATTTTCCAGAACTCTGACCTGGTGGTCTACTTCTTTCATGAATCCCAAGGTAGATTCTCCCCTTTCAGCAAATTCATTGTACCTGGAGAACCACCACCACCACCACCACCACCACCACCCAAATTCCAAATGCATTCATTCACTCTGCAAATGTTGACCTAGCCCTTGGCTGACAAGGCACCACGCCAGGGCCAGGAAGTCACAGAATTCAATGACGAGGACATGGGCTTCAGGATCCAGCAGACCAGACTCCAATCCCCCCACTGACCACGTAACCTTGGAGAAAAACAGTAACGGGACACCCTGACCCCATGCCAGCCGCCGTTCTAAGCACTTCACGTGCGCCCACTGGTTTAACTCTAACGACCCTATGAGCGAGCAAGGGATAATGCCTCATTTAACAGATGTGAGAAACCAGGCACAGAGCCAGTAAAAACACCTGCCCAAGGTCCTAGAGCTAACAGGCGGTGGAACGGGTTTGCTTTTTCTTTTTTGAAAAAACAGCTTTATTAACATGTAACTTATGTCCCATAAAAGGATTTGCACCCAAGCAAGTCCATCATCCTCATCCCACATAATTCTGTCTCTCCTGTCACTTAGCTCTCCTGAGCCACAGTTTCCTACTTTACAAAATGCCAATGATAAACAGTTAGGGGGTAAAATAAGGGAATGAATATTAGTAAAAGCAGCCCACCCAGTACCTGGCTCAGAGAACGACCCAACAGCCTGAAAATGAATAAAAGACAGTCTGCTCTCCAAGAGTTTAATCTAATCAGAAACAACACTAGTAAATACAGAAAATAGCCATAATAAAATGCAGACAGAGATAAATGACACAAGAAGGGCAGATAAAAACACAAAGGGGAATTGTGTGTTTAAATGGGGGGTCTGTATTCCTGGAGCTGAAGTATTTGCAACAGAGAAGCCGAGCTGGGAACGCTGAGTTTACCATCACTCCATCACTCAAAACACAAACTGCTGGAGAGGGGCCCAGAGCCTCTGTGAACAAGATGAGTCTTGCATATCTGACACATATAACATGAGGCAATGAATCACGCTTGCTGTGGAGGGCAGCCTAAAGCTCCTTTTCGAGAGACGGTTTTGACTCTTTCGGCAAAACCAACACACACTTGGCTTCCAAACCCTCCGAAGGAAACGCTTCCAAGAACGAATTTAGTGTATTCAGCCTCATAACACGTGTCTGGTCTCATTCCGCAAAGCTCACTGTTCTCTTCTGACGACATCATCTCCCTTACTGACCTTGAAACCCTCTTCTCCCAAACTGTTACCGACCTTGGAGCCAGAGCCCCAGGGCTCTCAACAGAGAGGGCGGGCAGGGAGAAGAGGGCTGACAAAGGAAATGGTCTCCCGCACTAAGGCCAGCCGCTCTCCCACAATCAAAAACCCCCCACCTGCCAGGGCCATAGGCCTATTTCAGGTCGACTGATGGGCAAGGGCCACCAAGCACAAAAGTTCTGCAGAGGTCGCCCACAGCAAAAGACAGCATTACCTTAGACGCAACCCACTTTCAAATACGTTTTATGGCTCCCAGGGACCCAGTGACACCAAGTGATCATTTGTTGTTTGCTTTAGAGAATAAACTCCCTTCTCTGGGTGGAACTAAGAAATTTAACTCCTGATTTCAAAGATATTAACTGGCCGGCCGGAGCGTTCGCACGCAAATCACCCTGCGCGCTGACCCACACGCAGACAATGCACGGGTCCGGGGTAAGGGCTGGGGGAAGTGAAGAGTCACTTGTTAACAAAGTGACATCTGAGGAGGGAGAACAATCCAGCCATTGTCAAGTCCGATTTCCTGTTCCGTATCTTCCATGGCAAATTTAAAGAAAAGGGTAGAAAGCCCCCTTAGATTAGGACAGACACATCCTCAACTGCAGTCTCTGTGAGAAGCAACAGAGACATCTTGGCACTTTTCACAGAAGTGATAAGTGTCTCTCACACACAGCCCATATCCATTACAGGCCCTGAGGGTACCCACTGCCTGGCAGAACAGCTGCCGTCCCCTCCCTGGGCCACCGGCAGGCTTCTGAAAGGGCGTCCTGGTGGGAATGAGGGGTAGGGTCCCAAATGGACCTCCCCCGAACCCTCCCCACTACAGACTGGAACAAGGAACTGGCAGGTTGCTCTGAGGACTAAAGGAACGGGCATCCCTTACTCGAGGAAGGGCCTAAGGCAGGTTTCTCAACGCCAGCAACACTGACAACAGAGGCGGGTAAGTCTTTGCGGTGGGAGGTTGTCCTGTGCGCTGCAGAAGTTCCGCAGCATCACTGGCCTCTACTCGCTATATGAGCCCGGCCCCCAGTTGTAACAAGCAAAGATCTGCAAACGTTGTCAACTGTCTGCAAACGTTGTCAAACGTCCTCTGGGGCCAAAATACCCCCACGGAAAGTCACTGGTCAGAAGGGAAGAAAACTGTTTAATGCCCACCGACATCCCACCTGACAGCGGTTTTAACTCGTGAACCACCAAGGACTGGACATCAAAATCCAGCACGGCCCAACCCACCTCAAATCGTCTCTCCAGGCTTTCTCCTCCTCCACCCCCAGCTTGAAGGTCTCTACCATCACCAGGTGCAAAGCTGACATCCTCACCCATCCCATCTCCCAAACCAAGAAGTGCCAGAAAGCTGCAGATCCTGCCAGTCCTTCCACGGACATGTCTCCTGATTCACCCCCTCTCCTCTCAACCCCCCCTTGGCTAATGTGGAGAAAACTATCTACATTCAAGAACCCACCATGAGGTACTTCCCTGGTGGCGCAGTGGCTAAGAATCCGCCTACTGATGCAGGGGACACGGGCTCGATCCCTGGTCCAGGAAGATCCCACACGCCGCAGAACAACTAAGCCCGTGCGCCACAACTACTGAGCCCGTGTGCCACAACTACTGAGCCCGTGAGCCACAACTACTGAGCCCGTGCGCCACAACTACTGAAGCCTGCGCTCTAGAACCCGTGCTCCGCAACGAGAGAAGCCACCGCAATGAGAAGCCGGCGCACCACAACAAAGAGTAGCCCCCGCTCGCCGCAACTAGAGAAAGCCCGCACACAGCAATGAAGACCCAATGCAGTCAGAAATAAATATATTAATTAAAAAGAAAAAAAGAGCCCATCGTGATTTCTGAGAGTCACTTAAACTTTACTCCCTCTGCTCCTGCTCTTTGCCTCTTTTTTTTTTTTTTTTGGCGGTACGCAGGCCTCTCACTGTTGTGGCCTCTCCCGTTGCGGAGCACAGGCGCCGGACGCACAGGCTCAGTGGCCATGGCTCATGGGCCCAGCCGCTCCGCGGCATGTGGGATCTTCCCGGACCGGGGCACGAACCCGTGTCCCCTGCATCGGCAGGCAGACTCTCAACCACTGCGCCACCAGGGAAGCCCTGGTTTTGCTTTTTAATGCGTCTACCGTGGGACAAATATGGAAAATCCATTCTTTGGCATTTCCAGATCTTAGCTGCTGAGAAGATGCAGCAAACATCCGTGTGACTTCATTTGTCTAAGCTTTAAATATTACTTTAAAATGTAGGGCTTCCCTGGTGGCACAGTGGTTGAGAATCCGCCTGCCAACTCAGGGGACACGGGTTCCATGCCTGGTCTGGGAAGATCCCACATGCCGTGGAGCAACTAAGCCTGTGTGCCACAACTACTGAGCCTGCGCTCTAGAGCCCGCGTGCCACAGCTACTGAGCCCGAGTGATGCAACTACTGAGGCCTGTGCGCCTGGAACCTGTGCTCTGCAACGGGAGAGGCCACTGCAATGAGAAGCCCGTGCACCGCAACAAAGAGTAGCCCCCACTCGCCGCAACTAGAGAGAGCCCGCACACAGCAACAAAGACCCAACACAGCCAAAAATAAATAAATAAAATTAATTTTAAAAAAATAATAAAAAAATAAAAATAAATAAAATGTAATATAAAATCTTACCTTTACCTCTCTACTATTAAAGAGTAAAAAATTGATGACTCTCTTAAAACTAAAGCAAAAATCACCTCTGAATATTATCTTAAGCAGTTATGAGCAGAAAAGCTATAAATTCCTATCAGCTGGCAATACTTAAGGCGAACGACGAAACCAACATACAACTGTGTGATCATGCATGTGAAATCACACAGGTGAGCAAACTGATGGTCAAAGGATGAGCCTCAGGCTCCTGTGAATGAAGCTACCATTATGTTTTCTAAAGACTCTTTTACCTCTGGCGTATGTGGGCAGGGGTGTGTGGGGTATGGATGAACCATTTAAAATAAGTTTATTAGTTAAACCAATTGAAAATAGAGGGACAAAGTGGGACCTGTGTTAAAGCCACCCTGACACTCTGCTCCAAGGCCACAGAAGTACATCCATTCCCTTCTCTCTAAATGCAGGCCTCCTGCCAGATAGAAATCAACATAAATAAGTACAGACATATACATATTACATATACATAAACTATATCAATAAATATACATTTTCATACAATGTGTTTTATACACACTTATTTATATAAAATCAGAGCCAACACTAGAATATTATTCAGATGTAAAATGGAATGAAGTACTGATACATGCCACCAAGTGAATGAAACTCAAAAACATGCTAAGTGAAAAAAGTCAGACACAAAAGGTCACATATTGTACAATACCATTTAAATGACATATCCAGAATAGGCAAACCCATAGAGATAGAAAGCAAATTGGTGGTTTCCAGGGACTGGGGGAGGGGTGAATGGGGAATGAATGTTTAATGGGTTCGGGGTTTTATTTGAGGGTTACATTAGCTCATAAGGGTGAAGCCAACAGGATTAGTGTCTTTCTATGAGACCCCGCTCATGCCCACATGCTCTTTTTCTCTCTCCCCTCCTCCATGTGAGGGTACAACCGGAAGGCAGTCCTCTGCAAGGCAGGAACAGAGCCCTCACCAGAAACCAAACCTGCCGGTACCTTAATCTCAGACTTCTACCCTCCAGAAACATAAGAAAAGAAAAGCCTGTTGTTTAAGCCACCCAGTCTGTGGTATGTGGTGATGGCAGCCTGAGCTAAGACAGTAGAGTTATGATCAAACCCATTTTACAAATAGGAGCATGAGGCACCAAACGGTGATGGTCAGAACCAATTTATACATGGGAACACGAGGCTCCTGCCCAACGTCACAGGCCCAGCAAGCAGGACAGCATCCAAACCCAGGCGGTGTACTTCCATGGCCTTCCCTCTAGACTACGTTCTGTGGGGAGGTGCGCAGTCTTGGTGAATGAATGCAAAGATGAAGAGGGATGGGGCAGAATCTTGGTATGGCATCCAACCCTCCAAACCTCTCATCTCTGCAAAAAAAAAAAAAAAAGAAAAGAAAAAGAAAAAAAAGAAAAAAGAAAAAGAAAGAATAGTAAACTTTTAAAATTGAAAAATAAAGTTTTACCCCAAAAGACAAGATTATTCAGCTTCTATCCCTGGCTTAGCCAAGTAAAACAAAGAATAGGCCAAAAAGACTGAATCACGTGGGGATCCATTCCGAAAATGCAGAAATTCAACCTAGATACCACCCTTGCAAAACGGTTTCACAACACAGTAAATATTTTTTGGAAGCAAACTAAAACTAACCCAAAGGAGACAGAGGCCATTCTAGTCCTTTCTTTTGCTCCAAAGTTAAGAAACATCACTGCCTCACTATGTAGAGGACACAAGCCCCAGTCAAGTTGTGCTTGGCCCACTCGGTGAAAACCAAAATGTTCAGCATTACTTGGCAACATTTTAAAAATTGGGACAATTCACAGAAATCTACACATCTGGTCTCTCTTTAAAAACTAGAAGACTGGACCCCCCTGGTGGCACAGTGGTTAAGTATCCACCTGCCAACGCAGGGGACAGGGGTTCGATCCCTGGTCCGGGAAGATCCCACATACCACGGAGCAACTAAGCCGGTGCACCACAACTACTGAGCCTGCGCACCACAACTACTGAAGCCCCCGTGCTCTAGGGCCACCATGCTGCAACTACTGAGCCCACGTCCTGCAACTACTGAAGCCTAACGCCTAGAGCCCCTGCTCCGCAGCAAGACAAGCCACTGCAATGAGAAGCCCATGCACCACGATGAAGAGTAGCCCCCGCTCGCCGCAACTAGAGAAAGCCAGCGCGCAACAGTGAAGACCCGACACAGCCAAAAAAATAAAATGAAAAAAAAAAAACCAGAAGACCTACATTTGTAGAGACATGGATGGGCCCAGAGACGGTCATACAGAGTGAAGTAAGTCAGAAAGAGGAAAACAAATATCATATATTAATGCATATATGTGGGATATAGAAAATGGTACAGATGAACTGGTTTGCAAGGCAGAAATAGAGACCAGATGTAGAGAACAAATGTATGGACACCAAGGGGGGAAAGCGGGGGTGGGATGAATTGGTAGATTGGGATTGACACGTATACACGACTACGTATAAAATAGATAACTAACAAGAACCTGCTGTATAGCACAGGGAACTCTACTTGGCTGTACAGTAGAAACTCACACAACGTTGTAAACCAACTATACCCCAACAACAACAACAAAATCATTAAAAAAAAAAAAAAAAAAAAAAAAAAAGAAAAGGCAAAAAAAAAGAACAAAACTAGAAGACCTAGCAAGATGGAGCCTTAATTCTTTCAGGTCTGTGAGCTCCAGCTAACCACAGTCCCCACTGCTCCCTATAGCTCACCGCCTGGATCATTTCACTTTCTTACCTGCCGGCCCCTAATCTGCAATCCTCCTGTAGTCTGGGTCTCCATACAGGTTTTAGAAAACGCATTATTTTGCACATAATGCCTCCATTAAGGGTAAGATTTTGAAGGAAAATGTTTCAATTATTTAATGGGCTTGTCAAGCAGTGCTCTTAATTAAACTTGGCTCAAATCAAAAGAAAAGGAGTATGTTTTTAGACCAGTCTTGGACATAATACATTCAATCATATCTTAATTCTGACCAAATGGCAGAATAAAGCTCTTTTTAAAAGCATGAATTCTAGCCACCCAAGTGAGTGAGTATTCCATTTATAGCTGCCAGGGGTTAAGGCTTCCAACGTCTTTTACCCACCACCCTGCCCCACCACTAACACACACACCCCCCATGTCACCGCCTCAGTATTGAATTTCGGCCTCCAGCAAGTCAGACTTTTTCCATTAGTTAGGTTTGGGATGATTCCTGAGCTGTAGGCATGCTTCCTGGCCAACGGCCAAGTGAACACTAGAATGGAAGAAAATTGTTTATTCCTCAAAAAATAAAGAACCGATTCTATCTTCCCTTTGGTTTTCATAAAGCTCACCGAAAAGGAGCCTACGTTTCTCACAGTGCTTCCATTCTGTTGGATAACCTAACCCAAATCTCCAAAGTCACTGCTCTCTTCCCAGTTATAAAACAAACGGTTTTCATATTCAGAATTGAAAGGTGCTAAAAACAAATGTTAAAAGGTCCAAGCAGCGATCAATATTTTCTTAACACTCTTGCCGATTAATTTAACAAATCCAAACCTTGGGTAACAATCAACTCTTCTTTGACTAGCAAGAGAGCAGGGAACTGTATGCCTGGTAACACTGGAAGGACTCCAGGCCTTTGTGCCATGAATTACTTGTGCACATTTCAAACTGTGATTTTCTGCTTCTCTTCGCACGGCCATCTGAAACTCAAGACTGCATGATTAATTTCAAGTTTCACCCCTGGTGTCAGAGAACCTCCTTCTTTACAAGTCTGTGAATGAAGTCATCTCTTGAGAAACCACACCTGTAGGGTGGATACTCCAGGTGAAGAAGGAGGAAGAGACCTGTCATCACCGAGACACCGCAGACGGCAACGAGTCAGAGGGAGGGCTGGAGACCAGGAGGCGATGGTCCCACACAGAAGCACGATCAATCCTGAGCAGTGGCCAAACCAGCGGCAGGTGTGTGAAGACAAGTTAGAACTCCAATTCATGTGTATGTATGAAAGTTCAAAACTGAGGACAGAAAAATCAGAGCTCCAAATACAACAGGCAAAAGCAAAGCCCAGACCTGCAGTGGAGGCCATGGGACACAGCTGCTGAAGAGACACCAGAGAAGGAGTAACCTCCATAACTAACGTGGGTTACTTTCTGCACCTCGGTGCTGAAAACTTTTGTATCATCTCAGTCAAGGCAAGAAACCGTACACCACACTCAGCTCGCCTGGGCTCCTTACGGAAAGAAAGCAAGGTCCCTGGGAACATGATGGGCAGTAAGCTAAGCCAGGAAAGGCAAAGGCACACTAGGAACTTCTGTCTGATCTCAACAAAAGGATAAGGACCTTAATATTCCAACGTGAGAGCAGCTGGGCCAAGAAGACTCACCACTGATCCCACCTGCTGGCCACACAGCCACTCCAAGTGATTCTGACCCATGACAACCTTTCCAAGGTCCTTCATGAGTTTTTGCTGGAATCCTCTAGGGAGCCTGGAGGGCCCATTCTTGAGATAACCTAAACATCCATCATCAGTAAAGCTATGCTGTCAGAGAGTGGCTGGCAAAAGGGCAAATCAAAATGTCCATGACCATCTCCTCGTTGGGACCAGTGATATCCCAACAAGCCCACTATGTCACTGTTAATTCTGTAGGCTTGTTATTTCTGCCGAGTCCACTATTTTCATTTTGCCAATTTGCAAATGTTGAGTTCTGAGCCCCAGCCTTGTCCTATATTTGAGGGAGTCCTAGACAAAACACACCCTCAACTAGGTACACAAGCCATGACAATAACCTTGAAATAAAGTCGCTGCCAAGCATGGGATCCTACTGCCCTGGGAAAAGTCCAAACATTTGATAAAATCCACAGTCAGTCTTCCAGACTGGCAATATCCACCTGGCTGGGAGAGCTGTAATAAGCTCACAAGACATCAACATGGAAGAGAAGAAACGAACACACAGGCTCTGGAGTCAGACAAGAGACCTGGGATCCCATCTACTAGCTGTGTGACTTGACTAGTTACTTAACCTCTCTAAGCCACAGGTTGTTCAACTCCGCATGGAATTAACAATAGTTCCTAACCTGCAGAGCGTTCAATGAGGTGATGGATATAAGAGGCTCAGCATAGCACATGGCACCAAATAAGTGTCTCGCAAATGTCCTCTATTCTTATTGTCAGTTTTAGAGGGTCATAGCGTCTAGATAAATCTGAGGGACCTTTCAAGGTGCATCAGTTGGTCAGCTGTATTTCCTTGGCGTCCTCTGGTGCCCTCTCCATCGAACCATGGTCTCAGTAAGGACGGGTGGGAATCCCACCCACAGCGAGATGCCAGCTTTAGCACAGCCTTGGTCTCACAAGCATCCCAGGTCAGTCACAGGCTTGCTGGCACAACTGAATCATGCTGAATTCCATCACCATTGGTCTTTAATGAGCAGTGATCTCTGAAGCAAAGAAATCACTCACCATCCTTGAGTTTATCATTAACCTGAACTAACCGACCTGGTGAATAAGTCCTTGGTACATGTCCCTTACCATGCATGGCTTGGTCCAGAGTGGTGAGTCCAAGCCTTGGTGATGATGTCATCGCCTCATTACCAATATCAAGCCCAGATTTCCATCGTGAACCACATCCAGAGTCCTTAATTCCTCATCAGGGTCGGTTAATGTGCAACAAATTATCCACTTAGTAAATTAATGTTATGTGAGCAGATAGTGGTATGGACTCTTGTTCTAACAAATTAAACATCCCATTTAGAGCCCATCATTTATTTAAATGATGCCCAGTCAACAAGCAAAGCATGCATGACACTAACGTCCGTCTAGAAGGATGTCTCATTTACAGGTTAAAAAACAACGAAGTACTAGAAAATACATATTTCCTTTTTTGGTCCACCTGCTAGAGGGGAGAAAAAGGTGAGGAGAATCATGGAGAGAACTCACTCCTAGTACGATGTACACTTTAAATATCTTACAATTTTATATGTCATTTACACCTCGTTAAGCCAAAAATTTACAAAAAACTCACTCCTAAACCACAAATTAAATCCAAGAATTGTAAGATGAACCCAGCCTAATTTCCCTCCTGCCTGAAGGTTTGGTGAGAACAGTAAAGGTCTGGTGAGAAACAGTTAAGTATTCTTCCACTGATTTTCAGCAAATAAAAGTTCTGCCTACTGATTCAACTGCCTTTACCAAGCTTTCAGTGATTCATTACTATGGCTTGCAATAGAACAACATACTGGGTGAAAATTAAGCAGAAATCATCAAAATTGGGAGAAGCAGAAAAGAGAAGGTGTGGGATTTGTTGGTAAAGGTTCACTTATCCTATTCAAAGAAGCTGGCTCTTTCATTATCAGGGTTGCTACCCCAAGTGCTTGGAAATTGACAAATGACAGGAGAGGTCAGAGAGCAAGAGGGCAGATCTTGAGCGCTGGCCCCTGCTAGCTTTCTTCCATCTCAGAAATATACACATCCATTTCCTGATATTCTGTGACCAAACCTGTCCTACGGCCTGTTCCTTTGCTTTTTAGGATAAGTGGAAGCTCACAGTTAAGAAGGCCTAGACAAATTACTTCATACCCCAGTACATAAATACATAGATTTATATATATGTATAAATGTTTTATTTATTTTTCACTGATGCCACAGAAAATTTCGGAATAAATATAACTAAGATATAACAATCGATCTAGATATATTAGTAAGCTATAATAAATAGTATTCAGATACTAAAATTAAATAACAATCAGATGAATGCATCATACACAAACACATATCCCTAAAAATTACACTACAGAAGCTGCTTTGACAGGAAACATTTTACTTAGAAAACACAGAAAATTAAAATAAAATAAAAAAGGGTTATAGAATCAAGTCAATCTTCTAACTCAGGATTTCCCAGCCTTGGCACTGTTGACGTTTGGACTGCATCAGCTTGGGTTGTGTGGGACAGTCCTGTGCTTTCTAGGATGTTTAGCGGCATCCCTGGTTTCTACCCACTAGATGCCAGTAGCCCCCTCCCCCCATCAGTGGTAACAACCAAAAATGTCTCCAAACATTGCGAAATGTCCCCAGGGAGCCAGAGTCGCTCCCTGTTGAGAATCACTATTCTATATAAAACAGACTTCTAATTCCATCCCTAATGATGAACCCAGCCCTTGGCAAACATCCAAAGTGTACACTTTATGACCAAGAACCTATCTGCTGATTCAACCAGCCTAGCACTTTCTTTTTTCAACTACAAAATCTGTATCTTCTTAGGAATGAAAAACATTAGCAGCTACCATATCACCACCTTAACTGAATCATAGCTCTGCGAAGTTGATTTCGATGTAAACCATTTTCTTTTAAAAATCTCACATCCGTTGAAAGGTCAATGTCCAAAATGGTTTTTTAAAGTTTTATCACTTGCTGTGAACCTAAAACTGCTCTAAAAGAAGAAGGTCTTTATTACCAAAAAAAGAAAAAAAAAATGCATCCTTAAACTTGAATGAAATAGCATTTTCATCTATTTCTGCTGAGGAAGATGTGAACAGTCCTAAACCATGACCAGTCAGCTGAGTGCCACTTACATATACAGGGCAGACAGAGCGATCAGCTCCGCAGATGACAAGCAAGATTCACAAGCTGCACACAGATTCCACAGCAAATACGCCTTCTCTCAACATTGCTTCATGGGAATCTGGAGTTTATCAGAAACAGACAAAAGCCAAGAAAAATGACTTAGGAAATTCAGTGTGACCTTCGCCTTCCATAGAGACGCTCTCCAGAAACCTACAAATATTTCATTGAAGCTATTCTTTGAAATCTTCTCTCCAAACACAACTCCTACTATGCCTGTCACTCAGGATGAATGTTCAGTTGCTGCCATCACAAAAGCAATCGGAAGGACTATGTCTTTGGTTTGTTTAATTACAGGAAAATTTCTATCCCCTGTTGCAGTCGCTGGCAAATTAGGTAATTCTTCTGGGGTCTGTATCTCGTGACTTTGGTCTGCTCTCTATGGAGAAGCGAATACACATTCCCAAAGCTCTCCACACAGATTCTGTCTTCACCTCCTTCTCTACAAACTACTGTTCAGCTGCATTTCTAGTTCCATACAGCTGAATATCTTTGGGTCCAAACCCTGGTTCCACCACTTCCCAGCTGTGTGAACTTAAACAAATTACTTCACTTCTCTAAGACTCTCTATTTTCATATGTAAAATGGAGATGAGACTGGTACCAACCGTATAAGGCTACAGGGCAGATTAAATGAATTAACCCATGTCAAGAACTTAGCACAGCCCCAGCCCAAGGTACGTGAGTGATCAATACACTTTTGCAAGTTAAACAACTGGACAAAAGAAAATGCAGATGGCGTGGAGGCTGAAAATAACACAGGGGCTAAGCCACGATACAGATTCCATGTATTCAAATTATTACCAAAATCCCGCACTATATTAAATCCTAAATCTACATCGTATTTCCTCCTTGGACAAAGAAACCACTGACTTGAGTTAGAGTACACTGCTAGAATATACATTTTTTTTCTCTTGAAAAGGTAATTTTGTCCTAAGCTGGGTGTGAAAAAGACAGGATATACCATTTTTTAAAATTAGCTTCCAAAAACTTACTTTCCTTGAGGGAACAGCTATTCAACTTCATCAAACATTTTATAATAATGCAAAAGAACACCCTCAAGGGACCTTTTATTCTTCTGACATATCCTGTTTCCTTGTTTCACATGCACTTGCCAACTCTAAAGATCCCCGTTTAGGGATCTGGTGGAGGTTTAAGAGCCCACAGGGATTTTAAGAGACTCAGAAGGACACAACCTGAGTCACATTTCTGACCCCATCATTTGGTGATAAACCCTGGGTAAAGGAACCTAGTTTCTCTGTGCCTCAGGGAAAAGGAATCTACCTGATATCTCAAAGATAATAGTGAATAAATATAAAGTTACATTCCCGGTGAAGAGCCATCTGAATTCCCTGAAAGAGATTTTAATTTCAGAAGCACATTTTCTCAACACTGCATACAATCCACAAAAGGGCAAGGCCTAAGGCAGCCAAGCTAGACCACTTTTTGCTACCTGTTTTACTCTTAAAACTGATGACTCATGTTTAATTTGCATGGTAAAATACTGAAAAATAATAACTATGGTGAAAATACAGACGCACAATTTACCCCTCACAATGTATGCGAAGAGTCCCTGACTTGCTATCCAAAATATTGTTTATGGCAAGAGCCAATCCTCTTAACTTCACAGCCAAGGGCTCATTTTATCAGATGTTTTTTATTCTGATATACACTTTGAAAAACAGATGATTCCATCTTTAAAATATTTATAGAAAAGGCACATTGGCCTCTTCAAAGAGAACCTTGAAGTGAACGTGGTTTTCGAACCCAAGATACGGTGAGCTAGCCCACCAGACCTACCCAAAGGCAAGAAGGAAATTGTTACAGCTGAAAAAGCTACATTCCCGAGAGACACATCCAAGAATTTCAGTGGTTCTCAAGGTCTGAAAATTAATGCCAGAATTTACAGTGTGCACCTGACTTCATATCCTTGAAGTTGAACTTGGTACCTACTTTTGTAAGAATCCCCAAAGGAATGAACAATTTATGGAAACTCGGGATTAACAAGGCGGTATTCTGATGACCCCATTCTAATAAGGCAAGTAGGGTGTTAAAACAGTGGGGAGGCTGCCTGTAACTTTCATCTTCTTAGAAAACTGTAAGCAGTTCATAAACACTGCCTCCTAAAGATTCTGCTTCTGGACAGCAAACAATACATCTACTAGATGTGGACAAAAACCCTTAGGTAACAGGACCTTGGTATAAAACACTTCAGCCCGCACACCAACAGTTCTGCCTGCCTCAGTCAGCAACCATGATGCTAAACTGAACATGTATGTTTTATATATGTATATGTAACATATGTATATATATATCTATATTACAGATATTCACACATGCGCATATGTACACACGTACATATACGATATATTAATCTCATATATAAACCAGTTTAAACAAACAAACAAGATCTCTCTTTCACACTTGAGAAGCAACAGCTTCCCTACTTGCTGTTGAAACACTCACTGGTCATACTCTAGACACATACTTGGCAGAAAAACAAGAGCAGGTGGGCAATATTCATACAAAACAGGAGTTACAATGACCGAAAATTCATATGTGGAGAAACCCTGTGATAGGCAACCTAGGTGGCGAAGAACAGAGGTCTCTCTAGGACCTTAGGGCTCATTCTGGGCTCAAATTTTAATTACAAAAGGAAGAGGGTAGCAAGGTCAGGGATCCTGGGTGGAGACAGCAGAGCTAGGTGGAGGGCTGGCTCAGAAGCAGACAGTAGACGTCAGGGGAGTTCAGGCTGCGTGTCCTTGGACTGGGGGAGCTGTCACGTGGCCCCTCACGGGGCGGGGTGGGGTGGGGATTAAAAACAGTAAGGAGAGTTCCTTTCCACGGGATTTATCTCTCTACATGTTGCTTCCCTGTGCCTGATAAACTCTTTTTTCAAAGCATGGGACCAGAAGCAGTAAGAAGTAGGCTGTAAGAAGGAGCCCAGTAAGAAAGAACTGGGAAATACTCCCCTCTCTCCTGGGCTCATCTGCACTGGGCATTTCTCCCAAACTGGCCAGACCCAGGACCAGAGTGAGGGTACGTCCCTGCTCTGTGCTCTGTGGCTCCCAGCCTGCAGGGTGACCAGCCTTTGGGTGGAGGCTGGGCCTTGTCTGTTCCACCTTCCACCCAGACGATCCCTCACAGTGGCCACGACCACATACCCGACAAGTCAGGACACTTTCCCTGGCCGTGGAAGTCTTGGCTTACATCAAAGAAACCCCCTTCCATCCCAGCCTGCCAAGATACTGGTGGATGACCGGAATATCCTGTAGCATTCTTGTTCTGCATCCCAAGAAGTCTGGGCTTGAGCGAACTCCAACACTGCCCGCCTGGCTGGTCCAGGTGGGGCTGTCACATGTTTCTGACCTCGACGGCCTAGCCAACAAAAGTCACTGATTTCACACAGCTTCTGTCTCGGGGAAAGAGACCACGAGTAGGAATCTGCCGGTAGGTAGGATGGTGAGCAAGGGTTCAAATGCACCGGGTTCGACTGAATCGACCTCAAATTGCTTGAGACAGAGTCTGCAGTCAAAGCATTCTTTGAGGGCTTCCCTGGTGGCGCAGTGGTTGAGACTCCGCCTGCCGATGCAGGGGACGCAGGTTCGTGCCCCGGTCCAGGAAGATCCCACATGCCGCGGAGCGGCTGGGCCCGTGAGCCACAACTACTGAG
>NC_041221.1:30331028-30396378 GCF_002837175.3 Physeter macrocephalus
CCGGAGCCTGTGCTCCGCAACGGGAGAGGCCACAACAGTGAGAGGCCCGTGTACCGCAAAAAAAACAAAAAACAACAACAACAAAAAATTCTTTGACAGCAGCACTGAAATATACTGCAAGAAGTACACAAGGAGGGCCATGAGAATCTGAGCTCTCAGCAGCCATGGGACAGAGTAGCGTATTACGCAAATAACTGCTAGCCTCAGAATGATAATGGATGTTGGCACAGGTATTAAAAGAGTACCAGTACGCTGGAATACTACGCAGCAATAAAAAGCAATAAAAATAAAAAATAAAAATAAAAATAAAATACTGATGCACACAGCACGGGTGGGTCTCAAGGGCGCCGAGTGAAAAATGCCAAGCTCAGAGGATTTACACACTGATTCCATTTATATAACAGTCTCGAATGACAAAATTATAGAGAAGAACAGATCAGTGCTTCCTAGGGACTGGGGGGAGGGTGGGACTGTTCCTCGTGGAGCAGCACGAAGCATGGGAGAGTTCTGTATTCTGGATGCGCCAGTGGTTGCACGGATCTATAGGTGTGGTAACACTGCCTAGAACTATACGTGCGCACATACAGATGAGTGGAAGTAAAAATCCGAACGAGGTCTGTAAACTGGACCAAAGAAAATTTCCTGGTTTTGATACTGTACTATTGTTATCTATTGGTATATAAGCTATCACCCCCAGGGAAGCTGGGTGACAGGTACACAGGCCTCTCTGCTATTTTGGCAACATCTGAGTCTGTATTTCTTTTCTTAAAAAAAAAAGCAAAACGTGTCAGAATGAAACTGTACAAAATATATAGGGAGAGGGCAATAAGTATAACTTACCTCAACATGTTCTCAAAACTTTGAGAAAATATGACCTCCCTTTTTCCCAGTGGAAGACAACAGCTAGTGTGATTACTCGGTATAATAAATATTTCCCTAACGCTCTAAAGAGAGGACTTTAGGAATATGAAGTAAAACACTAGGAGGGAGATCAACAGAAGCTTTAGGGCAGAGGGTACAGCTGGACGTGAATATTCCCACCAGATGGAACAACACAACTTAGATGATAAAACCGATTCTAAGTGTCCAAGTCTCACGGGGAGAGTTTGGATCCTAAAGAGAATATAATTTCAACACTGATAAATGTGTGCTCCCATCACCCAAAGAGATGAACAGCAATTAGGAATCAACATAAATGAGGAAGGGTGAAAAAAGTTCGGGAATGATCCAGATTTAAGCTGTGGCTATAAAAGTGTGGCCATGGCACAATGACTCTCCACTGGAGCGATTTTACTCCCCCTTCCTCCCCAGGGCATATCTGCAATGTCTGGAGATGTTTTTCGTTGTCACAACTCAGGGAGGTGAGTCTACTGCATCTCGTGATCAGAGGCCGGGGATACCGCTCAACACCCTACAAAGCACAGGACGGCCCTGCGTTACAATGACTGATCCGGCCGAAATGTCAAGGGTGCTAAGGTTGAGAAGGCCTAGAAAGAGGGCGCCCTTGCCCACCTCTGAAAATCTGAGGCTGAAAGCTACGGGAGGGCTGTACATACCTCTTGGCCCTTAGCGCACATCATTAAAAGAACAAAATGTGGGCAGAGATGAACAGAAGCAAACCTGTACTAAATGACAGTGGTATACAATGTAAAAGGTGGAGTGTTATTTTCACCCAGAACTCAACACTTCTATTTCAAAGTCCATGGAAAGATCTCCCAGGGGTAATTAATAAAAATAGTAAGCCTTAGAGTCACACACAGACACAGACACACAGACACACACACCCGTCAACAGTGTTGTACGTTACCTAAATCCCTACCGTTCGAACCACCACCACGTAACTGCTGTAGCCCAGGGTTAACTCACAAGGATACTTACAATGCAAAGAAATAAAAATTAAAAGAAAAATCCATACAAATGATTCCCCAAACAAATGGCCAATGGCTCCCCAGGCGGTATACAGCAAGGTCCCTTGGGTAGGCTTTGGCCTTACATGACATCAGGTACCGGCACTGGCATTTCTGGGGGTCAGATGCGAATCAACACCCCACTTGTAATTAACTGAGAAGAATGCCTCCCTCCTCCGCTGTGGTTCAGAGAAGAACCTAACAAGCGGACACAAACCTAGTATTATGTGTTTCCTCTGTGAAACAATGTATGTCATTAAGACTCTAATAAGAAGTTACAAAATCCCTGCTATCATAAATACATCATGACAGGGTGTCTCAGCTGTGCCTGCTGGAATCTGCACCGACACCTCTCAGAAAACTTTTGCTGCCAAATAGTCTAAGTAAAAATGTGCGAACCCTTTGAACAAACATCCCCACTCCTGGAAAATTTTATCCTCGAGAAATAATCAGACAAGCGTGCAATGACCTGGGTACGAGAACGTATGTGTCCTGTTTTCTATAATAGCAAACACCTAGAAACACCTATAATGGACACATAAATAGGGATACATGTCCAGGAAGAATGCAGGGCCACTCAGACCAGATACCTAGGACCTCTGTCTTGGGCTGTAGGCTTCCGAGTGCACCGTGCATCACAAAGAAGAAAGAAGGTAAACAAACAGAAGTTCCTCAAATAGAGAGTAAATCATGGTCTTTGGTGGAAAATGATATTATATTAATTTCGAACTTGCAGTAGCAGCAACTATTTGATATAAACTATTGCTTACTATTAATATTAGCAAAAGCTTCCAAAACCCCCCAAAAAACCTAATTTGGCCACTTCACTTTAAAAAAAATGTGTTTTTAAAAATTTTAGAGAAAAATGTCTTCAAACAGGAACTACATGTGAAACAGGCAACAAAATAGGTATTTTAAGAAAATATAAGGCAATAAAAACATTTGCATGACTAGGAAGAAAAAGATTCACACATTTTTATATGTAGACTATTTTCTGGCTGAGATGCATTAAGGTTTAGTCTCATCTGAAAACAGATTTTTAACGAATTAACTTCCGTTTTCAGTTTTCTTTATGATATACACAGGACTGAAAAGTTTGAGGACTATTTTAAGAAACAGTGGAATTTCACAATATTAATGACATGACTTATACAATAAAGTTAAAATATTTTGTGCTTCCTGCAGTATCAGTAACCTATCACACGTAATCTTATTCCTTTTTTTAACCTAAATATTGCTGTATGAATTTTGTTGACAATGCCAATAACTACTGACTGCCTTAGCAAAGCATCCCCAAACCAAAATTAATTAAAGAACCACAATGACAAGAAAGGTTTTTTACTGTAGCATTCCTGTCAGTAACACATAAATTATCGTGAAAATCTTGACTGTAACCATATAATTAGTGATTCTGCTGAAATATGGGCAAGAAAAGTAGACCTATGGAAAACTTACTACGGGGTATATGTCTATTACTCACGCAGACATCACTGGTCCATCAACAGGACACCCACACATGTGCAACTATAATTATCTTCATTCATCTTTCATAGTCTGACTTTGGGCAAAGAAACCCATAGCTTTAGACATTTTTCGATTGTGTCCTAATGAAGGTATATTTATCAAGGTAGGAGAATAGAAGACACTTATTTACCAGTTTGGAAGCTTGATTTATAACTTAAATATTTTACAGATGTGATATGGGGCTTGCATTTGTACTCCTGTCCCCGGCCCTGAAAATCACAGGGGCCGTCTGTATACATGCAAGATCCTTGCCATTTAAAGCTTTTCTCAAGCAACTCTTTTAAATTTATTTATTTCATTTTTGGTTGCGTTGGATTTTGGTTGCGTTGGGTCTTCGTTTCTGCGCACGGGCTTTCTCTAGTTGCAGCATGCAGCTTTCTCCTTGCGGTGGCTTCTCTTGTTGCAGAACACGGGCACGCGAGCTCTGTAGTTGTAGCTCGCAGGCTCAGCAGTTGTGGTGCACGGGCTTAGCTGCTCCGCGGCATGTGGGCTCTTCCCAGACCAGGGCTCGAACCCGTGTCCCCTGTATTGGCAGGCGGATTCTTAACCACTGTGCCACCAGGGAAGCCCTCTCAAGCAACTCTTAAGTGAAAAACATTACAGGTGTGCTTTCACAGAAACAGATACAGAGGCAAAGAAAGCATATATCACAAAACATTAAGAGTAGGACTGAGAAAGTTTTTGTCCTTTGCTTATGGCATTTTCTAAATTTTCTAAACTTAGCACATACTCTTTGTAGGACTAAGGAAAGAAAAAAATTTAAGAATGACATGGAAAAGTAATATTGTAAATCTATGTTTATCAAAGCTTTTGTTTTTAAGCAAGAACACTCCTAATTCTACATATATTCCTAGCAACCCAATTTCAGTATCTATGAAGCCGATAAAACCCAAAAATCAATGGTAGCCGCACACAAGAGCATGAAGTCTACCAGAAAAACTCTGAAATAGACTTTTAACACACAAAGTAGATGGCATGAACACAGACTCTACAAAGAGATAAGCCCACTTCTCTCCACAATGTACATCACTGTCAAGATACTGCCTACATGTTATTTACTGACCCCCAAAAATGACACTTAAAAGAATTATGGGGTTCTTTTGGGACCCAGTATTAGGTAAGAGGCCAAGTGAAAAAGCTACTTTCTATTCCAACGTCCAAATCTCATTTTACCTTGCCCTTTAATCACTGACAGGTAATAAAGATAAACATCCCTACCACAAAATACAAAAATTCAACATTGCCTACCTTTTCTAATATAAATCTCTTTTTTAAAAAAAAAATTACCACAATTTTAAATGCCTTTCTACAGAGGCAATTTTCATCCTAAAAAGTAGATACTGAAGCTGGGGAGAAGACAGAACTATGAAATGCCTAACTGCCATCTGGTCCTCCCCTGCTCTGGCTGGGTTTCAACAGATGTGGCATGGCTTTGCCACAAGAACTCTAACACTTTTTCCTGTAACTGGCAGAGTCAGATGATGTGATGTCATGTGACACAAGGGGCTAGATTTAAACTGGGGACTCAAGTTTCATATATTAAGCCTGGCGGACACATTTTCCAAACAGCTTTTAGTGAGGTATCAAAATGTTTTATTCAAGGAATGCTCTATGAGAAATGTTCCGCTCTCCTGTCAAAGATCACTTCACCCACAAGCATTAATAAGCTAACAAGTAAAACAACGGAAATAGAGAAACTCTGGGAAGGCGGCCAGAATCTTTAATCGAAAGAGAAGATTCCATCAGAAAACCTCCAAGAGGAACACTCTGATAATTGAGACTTAGAATAGGGAGACAAATGAGTCCTATCCTTTCTTTTAATAAAATAACTACTTCTCAAAAATCTAATTTTCTAAGTGCCTTATTATCTAAATCTCCCTACCATCCTCATGAGGTTGGGGCTGGCAGCTTTAGAAACGACATCTTACGAGGAAACAGAAGGTAATTGTCTTTCCTAAGTAAAAGGCACACCAAATAAAAATTGGAGGCATGTTCGAAAGCTGATGAACATTTTCCTGCTGGGTTTGCAGTGTTTCTGGGGCGTGGGCCACTTGTTTCCCCAAACCCCCATGCAGTTTTCAACTCAAAAATCATTCACTAACTGCCTAAGGTCTTAAGTACTTCATCAAAGAAACAGTGATGCAAGCATCAGACAAATGACACCAACAGGAGAGTAAAGCATGGCAGTGAAGAGCACAGACCCTCTGGAGACATCCTGTGTGGGTTCAAAGCCTGGCCATCACTTTCTGTGTGACCTTGGGCCAGTTATTTAACCTCTCTCTGCCTCACTTTCCTCATCGATGGAGCCTTACTCATAGGGTTGTTAAATAAATTAATTACTGAAAGGAAGGTGCTCAGAAACATGCCTTGCACACATTAAGCACTCAGTAAACAGCAAACGTATTTTTTACTGTCTTCAAAGAACTGTAAAATGCTTCACAATCGAGGGAAAAAGTTAGAAGCATCTCCCCTCCCACCATAAAAAAAAATCTGTACTCGAGAGGAAAATAACAGCTACACAAGGATAGAATCCCATCCTTAAGGACCTTTGAGTGCAAACGAGGTGATAAAACTTATAAATCGGATTATTTAACCTCTCAAGACTCTGTCTATTCATCTGAGAAGGAAAAAAGAAAATAAAACCTCTAGCTAAAAGGGGTAAATTCCTAACACAACCAGGACAGAAAGAAGTAGAGTCAAGTTCATAGGAAAGAGAGGAGTGACCATGAACTAGACCTGTTGGGGATGGTTTCAAAAAGGAGCTAGACAGGCAGGACATCCGATCAGCAGAGAGAATGGCACATACGAAGGTACGGAGTAGAACTGGTAATAGATCCTCTGGAACAGAATTCACATGCGGGAAAAGAATAAAGAGAGTTGCAAGATCAGAAGGTCTTGGAAACCGGACTAAGAATGTGAGCTTGACTTTATAAGCAATCTAGACATGCTTTAGACAGAATTCTGGAAAATCAGCCAGAAGTGTATTGGTCAAAAGGGAGGAAATTAATAAATGCAATCTAGCACCAGAAATGATACTGGGAACAGCTCGAAGACCAAGATTTCCCTGCACCATAGAGTCCTGGGATTTTAGCCACCATCAAAGGCCACTCTTCTTAATTTCTAAGTTACTATCACCTTTTACTATTACTCACTTACCAGGTGCCAAGAGCTTTGTATATCTTATCTCGAATTCTAATAAGCATGCAAGGTCAACACTATTATGCTCACTCACAGAGAAAGGAAGCCCAGGAAGGTCAGATAACCTGGCTGAGAGCCCATAGGTGTGGAGGGTACAGCCAGCCTCCCAGAGGCCACATCTCTTCTACTCTTAGGGACGAGGCTCTCAACCTGCCTAGGGGCATTCAGGCCCAGGGAAGTGTGGCCCAGCTTCCTGTAGACTTCACTGGCTGCTCCTGCTTGAGCGTGACCTGCAAATCAGTGACCTGAGACTGTAAGTCCCCTACACACGAACCTTCAAGTTGCGAACTTTCAAAGACGCGAACGTGTGTTCCATCAATGTCAGGCGTGAGCGAAACTGCAGCTTGCCTTCCATCTCCTATTGCTGACGATCCTTCAGCTCTACCATCTCCACCTCCTACAGTCCGTAACCCTTCTTGCCTGTTCACCCGATGCCAGCCCTGGATGCCAGCTGCTGTACTGTACTACTGTACGTTTCAAGGTACTGTACTGTAAGATTAAACATGTTTTCTTTATTTTTTGTGTTTGTTTTTTATGTATTATTTGTGTGAAAAGTATTATAAACCTATTACAGTACAGTCCTATGGAGACAATTGTGTTAGTTGGGTACCTAGGCTAACTTTGTTGGACGTAAAAACAAAATTGGGCTTAACGAACGTGCTCCGGGAACGGAACTCGTTCGTTATGTAGGGGACTTACTGAATTACGTAGCAGTTATTCTGAGAGCAAAAATTTTGAAACCCATTTATAAGGAGGTACCCTATTTCCCATCACTCCATAGAAGAGCGCATTCAAGGCTTGTGTCCTTAAAGGTGACCTCACTTTAAAAGCCAGCAGAGCTGGAAAAACAAACACCCGGCACTCTCCCTGCACAGCTCTGGTTAAACAGTGCTGGCCCTACCCACACTGCCCTGGGCCTGACCTGGGGAGAGGTGAGCGCCCAGAGACCAGGATTCCCCGGTCCCTGCTGCTTCCGTGCCTTTGCTGCACCCAACACGGCAGGGCCCAAAGTGACAACAGGAATCCCTGCGGGGTGTGCAGGAAGGGCAAGGCACTGTGACTCCACTGCGGGAAAAGGGGACCCCGGGGAATGTTCTGATGATTCCATTCTACAGTCGTCAAAGGGGTGGCCTGCAGGATGTGGTGGGACAAGGAGGTCCTCCGTGCTTGCCTTTTGCCCTTGAGAGGTGCTTGGGTGGGGGGAGGGGGAGGAAGGAGCTGCCAAAATCAACAGTCTTATTTCTTTTACCAAGACAAAAAATATCAGTAAGACGTGAAGCGAACAAAACACTATAAAAAGGGGAGAGAAATAGGCTCAAGAACTCGTTCCAGCTTAAAAAACTATTTGAACTCCAGGTAACAACCGAAATTAAGACACCACCCCAAATTAAGTGGAAATGAGGAAGGTGTTTCCACTTCACACCTGGAGAGGTGCGTTTGTTCCAGCCCAGGGTGAACCAGGCTGTAAGAAACAGGTACAGCTGGAATGCCTTCCACTAACAATTTAGAGCTTAAAACGTTCATACCTGCTTTGTGTTTGTATTTATGTGTTTATGAGTATCTTACTTGTGTATACTTCACACACTTCTGAAAAGCCAAAGTGCTCATATACGTCCAGTTAATAAGCCTCAAAAGATCTTTTGCTTGAACAGACATCGGGCCATGCCTGTTCCTAAAACAAGACAGAGAAGTCCCGCTCGTTCACGCGTCCAGCTGGCACTGACTGGCCCCTCCAGGACTCTAGGCGCTAGAACCCAGCACTGGGGACTTGGAAACAGCGGCCACTTCAAAACAGCAACACGTTTGCACAGCAGTCTTGCCACTTTGCCGGTTGAGCCTTTTCAGTTTGTTTTGAAATTGCTTCTGGTTACAGACATACCTAACCTTAGGTTCTTCCTGAAGTAACTTTTTAACAACTTACCTCTAAATGCTGAAAAAGCAAATTTCCCAGAGGTGCGCACACAGTTCCCTCCAGAGGTGTCATAAAGATCTAAGGGCGTGGAGAAACTGAAACTCAGTTGGGGAGGGTAGGGCGCTCAGTTTCTCCAATCCCCGGGTACATTTTGAGGTCAGTAGCCATCAGCTGCTGGGCACCAGCCTCACAAGCTTCCAGGTGACCGGCGGTCAGATGCCTGATGCTACGTAAAGGAGGCAAGAAAGACGTGCCCGCAACACGCACGGGAATAAATTCCACGAGGCAACTGCTCCGTGGGTCTAACTCAGTGGGTCTCAACTGGGAATGATTTTGCTCTCTGTGGCTCATTTGGCAACGTCTGCAGCCATTCTGGCTGTCACAACTTGGGGGTGCTGGTAGTATCTATTGGGTAGAGACCAGCTGCTCAGCAGGCCCCTCCACACAGGACGGCTCCCCCACCCCAAAGAACTGACTGACCCAGAATGTCAACGGCACCCAGTCTGAGAAACTCTGGTCTAGCTCTAAATAGCAGCTGCTCGTCACAAGGAGCTCTCGTTTCCTTGTTATTTGGCCGTTCACACATAAAGCTAATACATGCGACATCTCATTCAATTTTTTTTCAATTGTTAACATTAGCTTCAAATTGGTGTCCAACAATCAATGAGTCATTACCCCTAAGTCACCATGGGAAAAGTTACCAAAGAACAGGACACCACTTAGTGATACAAGAGGCCTTACAATTTTGCCGTCCTTGGAAATACAGCACTTCCACACTTAACTCCAGAGAGAGATCCATAGAGACAGGATCTATGTTAGGAGTATGTCTTCAATTAACAGCACTGTATAGCCTCTCTGGCCCTGCTGGCTTCCCATTCAAAGTAATTATGGTTAGGGGAGGAACTCTGATTAGAAATTAATACTGACTAGAAATAAATTAATCAGAAGTTAATTTCTGATTAGAAATTAACATTGTCATAGAAATACATCACAGGAGTAAAAGTACAGCTTTGAATAAAAATGTCCCCCAATACTAAAGTTACCAGCAACAGAGCAAAAAGGCTGCGCGTTCTGTAACAACCTCTTCAACCTTGGGCAAGTGACTCAACGTCTTTCATCTAGGAAAGGCAGAGGATGGAGAAGAAAATCTCTGAAGGCCAACTTCAATATTATATTAATCATGGATATAAAATCCAACAACTGGGTCTCCTTACACTGAACCAAGGCATAGTGTAAGGAGTAACAGTACTTCAAAGTCCAACGGGAGGGTACCAGGGCAGGAGGTCGCAGCTGCCCCATGTTATCCTGCAGTTCTCCCCACTTCCACTAGGGGGCAGAGTTCTTCCAAAGGGGGAGGTCACTGGCCCCCTGCAGTCCACAGACAGGCTTCATGGGGACGGGGACCCCAACAAATCGAATACAAATTCTATGTCTCATCAAATTTCCTAAAGAACTCACAACACAAGAGCAAAATAAAGGCCTCCCTCCCCCCCGCCAAAAAAAGTTAAGAATTGAAGTCCCGCAGGCAGAGCCTCAGGTTTTCTTACAGATGCAAGCAATTAAACTAGCCCACTGGTCTTTTATCACTGGTTAACCTGCAACTCCTGCAAAAAGTTCTGGTGCCTTCTTACAGGCATGAAGACGAAGGTCTATGGATTAGCAAATGCTAGCCTCACAATTATAGGTCTCATTTTTTAAAAAAGGAGAAACATGTATTAATGAATGATTAATTCCTTTCCAGCCCATCTCTCACCATGAATGTATCACCTGTGAGACATCACTTAAGAAAAAAAAAGGGATATTACTATTACACAAGAGCATACCACTCTGGCCACTATAAATAGTCATCAGGTCGCTTATAGTAAGTGGGCATCCGGAAAGTACAATGACTTGAAATAATAAATCCAGTTAAGTCTGAGAAAGCAAGTTAGCCAACACGGAGGCAAACCCTCACCAATCTAATTTGCTGGAAGGTTCCAAAACTGTCCTGGATTTACAAAACATCCCCTGGCTTTCAATGAAAGTCACATCAGACTCCTTAAGCCAACTAAGTTTACTTTGAGCCACTTCAAACCTCAAACTTAAATAGAATTTGTTAAATAAACACACCCAAGAAAGGAAAGGGAGCCAAGAAACCACGGTAACTCTCGATCCCAGAGAAAAGGGTTCTCAAGTCAAGGGTTTCAAGAAACCGTGGTGTCCCGCCCTCAATGACCCTAAAAGGAGCATCAGTTTAATCTTTCAAAAGTAACCAATGTTCGCTCTAAACGATTTTCTTTAAATTCGAATTCCAAATCTGCCAGGGACAGTCGGCACAAATACGTGATCTTTTGATCTCACCCTCTGGAATGATCTCAAATCCTAGAAGAGCGCTTCTTGGTGAGCACTGGAAACTAGACTCCAAAGGTCCGACAGGCCGAGAACATAGTGAACGATTAAACCCTCGACTCTCCCTTCTCACACTTCATTAAGCGTCTCCTCTGGAAGTGTTTGCACCCCTCTCACAGGAAGCCGGCACGTTTGGCAAAGGAAATTCCAGACCAGACCTTTCTTGGAGAAAGGCAAGTCCCCGATGAACATTTTATTGGGCTTTCTGCACCCAGGCAGCCGGGCAGGCACATCTCCCCGCCGGGCCCCTCGTCCGCCAGCTCACCTCGCGCGGGTCGCCGCGGGGACACCCGGTGAGCCAGCCACCCCCGCAAAAGGACGCTCACCTTCGCTGCATCCCGGGCCCAAGTCGGAGCGCGGGACAAAATAAATCCCGCCAGGGATTACTCAGCCGGAGACTCCCCGGGGCTTGATTTCTGGCGACTCCCAGAAAGTTTCACCCTCTCGGGCTAAGTGCGCGCGGTAGCGTGTGTGCGCGCGGCGCGGTGAGCACCTCCCTCCCTCCTGGGAGGCCAGGTCCGGGCAGGAAAGGAGCCCGCGCCCGGCTCACGGAAAGCAGCCCGGCCCGGGACGCCGGCGCCCGCCCTCCCGGCCGCGAGCGCACTCACCTCGGGGAAGAAGTTGTCCATTGTTCCCGTGCGCTCCCCAACTCGCCCGAGTCCGGCTCCCAGCTCGCGGAAGTCAGCCCAGCAGAAGGTCCGGGGAAACCATGCGTGTCACAGCGCGACTCCCAGAAACTCGAGCCCGCGGGGCTCCCCCGCTGCCATCTCCTTCTCCCCTTCTCGTCTTTCGCACCTTTTGTTTGCCCAAACCCAAGTCTCTAACTCATCCGTCCCAACTGCAGCCTTTGTCTCCTCTTTCTCCAAGTTCCTCACTCCTGGGCGCCGCGCTCGCGAGCGGAGAACAGCTGGTGGCACATTCTTCCCCCCGGCTGGGGGAGGGAGGCGGGGGGCTGGGGAGTGCGCCCCCTCCCTCTGCGCTCCGGCCGGAGGCGCTCGGGGCAGGCAGGGGGACAACGGCCGCAAAGCGAGCCTGGAATGGCTCTCCCAGCTCGAGCGCCGCCCCGGTGAGTATTCGGGCGCCCAGGCTCACCGGCTCACGGCCACACGGAGACTTGCGGACAGGAGAGCACGGCCCGCCCAGCCCGCTCATCCGGCCCCGCCCACTCGCTCGCCTCGCCCCGCCCCGCCAAGTGCTGAGCCCCGCCCACTCAGCCGGCTCACCCGGCCCGTCCGCCACGCCCCGCCCCTGCAGGAGCCCAGCCCTCAGCCAACCCCTTCTCGCGCTTCCGCAAGGTTCGGCCTCGCCCGGCCGGCGCGCCCCGCCCCCATCTTCGCCCAGGCCCCGCCCACTATGCGCCTCGGGCCGCCGCAGGCTCCGGGGCGGGCGGGGAAGGCGGGGAAGGCGGGGAAGGCGGGGAAGGCGGGGAAGGCGGGGAAGGCGGGGCCCCAGCGGCTCCCAGCTCCCTCCCCGCCTCCCCACCTAGGTGCGGGCGGGGGAGTTGACTCTTCCCTCTGGTGAGAAAGACCAAATAGTCACCAAGGAGGAGGGGTTGGGGGATTTTTGTGTGTGTGTGCCTTTGATCTTTAACACGCCCTGGAACCGGCTCAACGCGGATCTCATTAATGCAGCTCGGCAGATGAGCGACCCCGGGGACGGAAGCGCGGTCCGTGGAGCTGCCCCGGCTGTTGCGCCAGATCAAAGCGGAGAAGGGAGGCTAATCAGAATTTCTGGAAGCTGCCTACCCGTGTGGAGTTTCTCTCCTGCACCCAGGATAAAAGACGTTTTCATCGCAGTGGGAAAATGTAGTTTTGTAAACTGGAAGAGGACGTGGCCAATTGCACCTTTAAAAAATGTTAACACTTTTCCTGGACCTAAAGGAAGCAGCAGATAGTCAAATGGAAGCGAGATGGATGAAGGATCAAACCCCCCTGGTACTGAGTCCTGGTTTCTCTGGGGGCAGGTCCTCAAACTTTCGCGTGCGCAGGAATCACCTGGGAATCTTGTTAAAATGCAGACTGGATGAGCGCTCGTAATCTGCATTTCCAGCAAGTTTCAGGTGCCTTCAAAGGATGGCACCTGGCCTTGGGCTGTTCTGCAAACTGTTTGGAACCTGTCTGTAACAAGTAGAGGAATTGAGAGCAATGGTTTAGAAACTTTAGTAGCAATTTTAAAAATGCCACGACATACAAGCACATGATCTGTGGACTCTTTGAACCGAGTATAAACCAGTTTGGGTGTTGTCAGACTCGTGGTGACTCATACCTGGCGCAGCAGGGTTTTCCTATTGGTACCTGGCAGATTGGAAACAAAAACAGCTGGTTCTTCACCACAAATGGTTTGAGAAGTTCTCTCTAGGGGATTTGCCAACTACTACCCATCCTTTAAGACTCAAGTCGGAAAGTCACATCTTCCGTGGGAAGCCTGCCCAGAGATGTCGAGCTACTCACTGCACTTCCAGCTCCACCTAACCACCGGGTGTGGCTTCTTCCTACAACTACCGAGGAAACTATATCTTGTTGGGGTAAAACTATATTCTGCAAGGGTCTTTTTGTTGGTGTCCTACCCATCTTCAGTTGGGAGGATAGAAGCTCTTTGAGAGAGGGAACTGTGCTTTCCAATTGGTATCCCCAGCCTGTTTCAGAGACTGAATGAATGAATGAATCATCCCCCTAATCCTTGTGTGAAAATTCAAGCATGTTTGTAACCTATCTCAGAGCAGTTCTTCAGCATTAATATCGTTGTACCCACTCCACTCCCCTTTGGAAAGAGCCAAGGTTAAATGAATTCACGATGTGCTCTGTGATTGCCCTGTTTCACAGGTTTACACATGTAAGCCATTAAAGATTGTGTCCCAGGTTGCGTGGAAAGTTAAGATGGAGCCAGGATAAATACCAACCATCCCAGGTACCATGGTGCTTAGTCGAATGAGTCCTGCTGCCATCTGTGTTCAGATACTGGCGCAGAGCAATTAACAGTCATGATGGTGTTAATCTGTATAGAACATCTTTCAAGAGAAAGTACAGGCAGCTGGTTCAAATGAGGATGTGGGTGTGGCTTGGCTCCCAGCATCAGCCCAACCACTGGCAGCCTTGGCCATGGTCATTTCAAAGTCACTTTCCAATACTGGCTCATCAGTTGTAACAAATGTACCACGCTAATACAACATGTTAATAATAAAGGGAACTGGGATATAGGGACACTTTACCCTCAATTTTTCTGTAAAGTTAGAACTGCTCAAAAAAATAGACTATTTTTGAAAGTTACTTCCCTATTGGTTAAGAAGATATGGTTAATAATTACATACCCCCATCTCGCCTCAAAAGAATTGTGAGGCAGATCCAATACATAAGGGTTGAATTTTACTGAATTATATTTCTTTTAAAAGTTTACACCACTTTATCAAAATCCCCTAGGACAATTGTCAAAAAGAAAAAGCAAAAAAAATATGACTGAATCTCAGGGGTGGGCTGGGTGCCTAAGAATATGCATTTTAGTAATCACCCAAGCAGACAATTCTATGTTTGAGTACCATCACTTTATGTTTTCAGAAGTCATCAGATTTTCCATATAAATGCACAGTCTCATAAAGGTGTAAAGATAAACAGTAGCAGTAAGATTCTATTTGCTGAACAAACAGCAGAGCGCATGTTATTTTAAGCATTCTAAACAGGATATCAAACTTTCAAGTATTT
Organism: Physeter macrocephalus; assembly: GCF_002837175.3. Taxonomy (NCBI): domain Eukaryota; kingdom Metazoa; phylum Chordata; class Mammalia; order Artiodactyla; family Physeteridae; genus Physeter; species Physeter macrocephalus. The sequence goes on from NC_041221.1 coordinate 30,345,653, forward strand.
GGGGTGGAATCAGCTGTTTAAAAGGAATATGTTAAATTTACAAGGGCTTTGACAAAATTGGACAGAGGAGGGGAAGCACTGAAAAGTTAAGTGCTTCCTTTTAAGGAGCTGTTACCCAATGGTCAAAGCTGTTTGGACCAAAACATTAAACTATGCCCTCTGAGAAGTGACAGAGGCTCACAAATGTTAATGCCAGAATGGGCACATTTCTCTGAAGCCAAGTTCCTTCTTTTTTAAATTTTTTTAAGATTAATTATTTATTTTTGGCTGTGTTGGGTCTCCGTTGCTGCGCTCGGGATTTTCTCTAGTTACGTTGAGCAGGGGCTACTCTTCGTTGCGGTGTGCGGGCTTTTCATTGCTGTGGCTTCTCTTGTTGTGGAGCACGGGCTCTAGGTGCACGGGCTTCAGTAGTTGTGGCACGCGGGCTCAGTAGCTGTGGCGCGCGGGCTTAGTCGCTCTGCGGCATGTGGGATCCTCCCAGACCAGGGCTCGAACTCGTGTCCCCTGCATTGGCAGGCGGATTTTTAACCACTGCGCCACCAGGGAAACCCTCAAGTTCCTTCTTAATTATCCTACATATTTCTCAAACATGCTCACAGGGAGTGTTACATTTGCAAAATAAAACAACAAAAAGAAAGCTCAAGTTACATTCTCTTATTTAGCTGCAAAAATTAACCCATAAGTGACAGAAATTTATTTGTACATAGATGGGACCATTTCCCCACTTTAAGGGAGATTTCCGTACAGGTATGTATGTGAGTAAGTTTTTGTTTTCACCACGTGTTTGTTTGTTTTCAGTTGACATAGCTTGTCCTAATTTCCTTTGTGATTTCGAATTGAGCTCCTTTGTTGTTGTTGTGTTGCTGCTGGCAGCTCCTAATCTGGATGTGTCTTAGTGTATAGAGTCTTCTTCATTACCTTTGTTTTTATAAAACACTCACTCTAATTGCTCCAGTCAGACTAATGGTTTAATTACCAGTTACAGGAAGAGAAAGTTCTGGAGTTTCTTTCACACAGATTAGAAGTTAATAACTGACACAACCTTAAAATCCTGTTTTCCATGCTTAACTAAACAGCAGTTCCTTTCGGTTCGCTTATAGTCTTGGATCTTTAAAAATTCACGTGTTTTTGCCTTTTCAACAAGCAAATATTAAGGGAATCTTCGTGTTCTTTAAATTTTTAAACAAGTGTTCCTTTTACTTCTCATAACTTACAATTCAAAAACCCTTGAGGAAGTTTTGTTTTGTTTTTTCAAGTGAAACTTAAAACAGTTGTGAAAGAATAAAATTCGGGGGGAAAAATACCTGATATGTTTCACATTGTAGTAGAATTAAACAAGTACAAAAAAGTAAACCCGGAAATGAAGCAGGGATAAGACACTCAGAAACTGATTTGCTAGCAGTCATTTTTCTAAACAAAATGGGCTACAGCTAAGATGTAATTTACCTAATCAGAGAGCCCTCAATGGACAATCAATGCCAACTAAATCCCCATCACTTCACACTACAGCAAGAATGCTTTCTAAATTGATATCCCACACAAACACAGAGTTGTTTTCATAAATGAATCCATTTCCGTTTAAAGTGCTGAGTCCTGGTCCTGTTGGGTGTGATAGATAAATGGTATAACGATCCATGAAACCCGCCATGATGATAGATCCTGCCCACTTGGAGTACGGTGGACGCCTCCCTTTCTCTTTGACTTCTTTTTGTCTTCACACTCTCTCTCTTAGAGAAAAGAGTAGCTCCCAGGATGACTTTCTCAAGTTTACCATCTCTCCATCTCTGTTGTTAATCACGTGTTTACCACTTCCAGACCTTGTGCCCTCACATATTCCCCTCTTCCTGCATCTTCAATCTTTCCTGCTCACATTATCTGAGCCCATAAATGTGGTTGTGTCTATTCCACTTGAGAATGGCTGTTTCTTAACCCAATTGCTCCCTGAACTACTGGGCCATCTCCCTTCAGACCCCTAGCTTTTCACTGTCTACACTTCATCCCAAGCAATTTACCCTTCAGCCTCTTATGAGTGGAGATCATAACCCCATTCTCTTGAAGATCACCATGACCTTGAAATAATCAAATTCCACAGCCTGTTCTCAAATTCCATCCTCCTTGACATCACCCCTCTTTTGAAATTCTCATTTCTCAGCTTTGGGGCCAGCTTCACAGGGGTGCAGCTATAGAGTTAGTTGCACAGGACCCTAAGCTCAGAAGGGGCCCTGGGCTTGGTTTAATACTCTGTTGTGTTGTCTTAAAATTCTAACGGTTTTTGAACCAGGGGCCCTGCTTTTCCATTTTGCATTGAGCCCCATTCTATCTAGCTTTATGTAGCCAGTTCTACCTAGCTTTAAAGCACTGCATTTGTTTGGTTCTCCCATCTCTTTGACCTCTTTCTCTGTCATTTTTACAGGCTCCCCTCCTCCCTCCCTCCTCCAAAATATGGTCAATCCTAAGCCTGCATTCTCTTCTTCACTGTCACATTCTTGCCATTAATTCTCAGTACTTCAGCTGCCATCTCTTCATAAATGATTCCCAAACCCATAACTCAAGCTCAAAGAAGTCCCAGCCCCACGTTTCACAAACATCTGTTTGATTTCTTCTAGTGAGGTCCTTCTCATCTCTCATGCTCCCAAACTAACCCTTCTTCACCCTCCATTCACTTTTACCAACTTCCCTATATATATGAATGGAATAACCCTAATTCAGTCATCTTGATGGAGTGGATATCCACCATTCAGGGCTAACCCGTATCTTCTGATGGTCCTATCCGCATGCTGAGCCTGTCCTCACATTGGGAACCCCTCCAACCCAATGGATAATCTTCAAGCTTCCTTTGTGCCAAACATGTGACTTCAGTACTACCAACTGGATGCACCCACTCAAGGTTTAACCTAGGGAACAAACTACATGAGGACACAGGGGAGATTCAGAGCATCAGTGCTGGTGGCAGAAGGTATGTTTTAGTTGTCAGCTGTGGGGACGTCACTCCTAGGCTGCCCTAGTGGGGTTCTTAAGTCGGTAGGTGAAGCAGCCTGTGACCAGCCAGGCCTCCTCTGTGCTGTGGTTCTAAGAATGATTTCTGGAAGCTTAGCCTAAAGCTCATTCCTTCAACCCTTCCAATGATATGGCAAGCTGTGTAATACTGTTTAATCATCTCCTCTTGCTTAAATTCTCTGAAGTGGATTTTGTTTTCTACCACTTGCCAATACCTTAGGAGGAGTGACACCCTTAGCCTGAGGAAAGTGGGGTCCTGTCCTTGGGGGTGCTTTTCTCAAAATGGTCTAAGTCCCATTTGGTGCCTGGGATTGGCTGGGGCCAGCAGTGCCATCCAGAGAGGCCACTCTGGACCCAGATCAGGTCCTGCGTGGTCTTCAGTCTCTGCCTTTCCCCTGTGGGGTACTCACCAGCCCTCTACCATGCACATGGTGTCATCCAGAAGTCCAGAGCTGGCATTTATGGGGGTGTCCATGGAGCTAATGGCTGGACCTCAGTCCCAGGAAGACAGCCGCCTAGATTTTCCTGCTGGCCAATGCAACATGTTTTCCACAGGATTGTGAGCAATTGGGCCACCAGAATAACGCTGACAAGCTGATCTGAGTGACTTCCATTCACCTTGGACGCAGGAGGACTGCAGTACTCTTCGCCAGCAGTCCCCCAGTGACCTTGGGCTTAGCCTGTGTGTGGACTGCTGGGTCAGGTCTCGCCTATGTGTTCCAACCGGCAGTGGTACTGCCGAGCCTACAGCATCGTTGGGCAGTGGGGAGGTGGCAGCCGTCTTTGCCGTGCGCGTTCCACCCCTGGCACGCAGGAGGGTCGTCGTCGTCCTTCCGCTGGCTCTGTTTCTCATGTCAGGCAGTCTTCCTGGGTTACCTGCACCCATCTCCTCCTTGATTTTCTAGACAGCTGCCCTGCAGTGTCAATCGGCCCTTGCTATCAATGTCCTTACTTGCCTCAAATCCGTGTGGTGTCGCTGTACTCCTGTAGGTGGACCTTCATCTGAGCCAGGTGAGAGATGGACATTTCTTGCATAAATGGATCCACTCTCCCCACTGCACTCATGGCCCCCTTCCCTGGCCTCCCCGTTGGTGTTGGTGTGTGGACAGCAAAGTGCAGTCAACATTGAAATCGACCGTGTGCTCGGAATGCTTTGATTGCAGCCTGAAGGGTTCAAGAGGAGATTTAATTGCAAGATGTGTTGTTCAATGGCTCTGCTATAAAATCCTCAGTGGTTATTGTAGCCTGACGCCAAGATGAATTATCATTCACCTTTTCTTGCATACGCGGGGTTGGACTTGCATTTTTGGCCACCATCCACAAAGCACCGTGACAACCTTGGAGAGTGCCACTGGCAGCCAGTTTCACAGGCACAGGATGTATGATGTAATGTCATAAACGATGATGCAACAGCACTAAATAAATGACATGAAGAAACTGCAGAGGTCAGAATTTCTATATTGTTTTAAAACAACCAGGTTCTGAACAGCCGTGACACCGTGAAGAAGTTTCCCTATCCTTTTCTCATCATGAGAAATAAGAAATGAGCCACGGATGGCACATTTGACAACAAGAACATGAGGAGATGTTTCCTGGATGTGAACTGGAAGAGCTGGTGCCTGGACCCTAGAAGAATCTTTATGTACACTCAGAGGAAAAAACAAATACTGAAAGATTCATTATTGTCAATTTTCATGGAGGAATCACTGTACATTACATGGGCTCATGCATTTTGTAATATATTTTTAAATCAAATTATTTATATACACAGGGGTCCCCACCTCCTAAGGGAAGAACAGTACGAAAAAACAGCCTCAGGCTGGCCTACAAGTGAGAAATTTGAGGGTATAATTCATGGGGTGCATCCCAGGGCCAGCTCTCTATAAATTCTCTTTAGCAGCCTGGCGTGGCTTTGATTTCCCCACCTGAAATCACCTGAAATCACCACTATTGCTTTTGCTTCTTAAGTGAGTGAAGAATATTTTTGGAATTTTTTTTTTCCGTTAAATACACGTGTGCAGCTGCTGAGAGTATTAGGGAAAAAGCAGATAAGTGCAGAAAATTGTTTACATAAAAAAGTCCAGGATAGAGTTGTTTAGAATAGTTGCAAAGCTGGACACAAATGCCCCTCGGCAGGAGATCGGTTGAGTAAATTATGGTAAATTTGGCAAATGCCCAGCAACATATCTTGTTGGCGTGAGTTATCTGCTTCTGCGCGACGAGCCCCCTAAAACGAGATGGCTTCAGACAACAATGACTTCTTATTATTTCTCCCAATTCTCTGGCCTGACTGGGCTTGACTGCCGCTGTCACCTGGGCTCTCAGAGGCAGCTGCAGGCAAATGGGTACCAGCTGTGGCTGGTGATGGGCCATGGCCTTCCTCCTGGGGCCGGAGGCTCGCTGGGACAGCTGGGACAGCTGGCAGCTCTCTTCCTTGTCTTTCTCCACTCTGTGGAGGACTCAGGATTCCATTCAGGCAAGAACAGAACTGTAAGACCTTCTGAGGATTTGCAAAGAAGTCACATGACATTGCTTCTGCCACATTTTTTGGGTCAAAGCCTGACCTAAGGCCATCCCAGATTCCAGGCTCTCTTGATGGAAGGAGCTGCAAAGCATCTGTGGCCATTTTTTCTTTTTTGGAGAGAGAAGTGGGGAGGGGGGGAGAGTGTTAAAATATACGTAACACCACATTCACCAGTTTAAAGTATACAGTGGCTTTTAGTATACATTCACAATGTTTACAGCTATCTATCTAGTTCCGAAATATTTTCATCACCTCAAAAAGAAACCTCATCACCATTAAGCAGTCACTGAGACTCGCACCCATCCCCAGCTTCTGGCAATCACTAATTTGCTGTCTGTCTCCAGGGATTTGCCTATTCTGGACATTTCATATGAATGGAAGCATGCGTACCTTTTGTGACTGGCCTAGCATCATGTTGTCAAGGTTCATCTATGTTGTAGCCTGTATCAGTACTTCATGCCTTTTTACGGCTGCGTAATATTCCATTGTATGGATAGACCACGTTTTGTGTATCCATTTGTCACTTGATGGACATTTGGGCTTTTTTGTGTTATAGCTATTGTGAATAGTGGTGCTATGAATACTTGTATACCTGTTTTCAGTTCTTTTGGGTATATCTCTAGGGATGGAATTGCTGGGCCGTATGGTAATTCTGGGTTTCCCTTTTTTAGGCACCACCGAAGCGTACTCCTCTGTGGCCATTTTTAATCCACCATAATATCCATATTTATTGATGTGGTGATAGGAGTAAGTAACAGTTACAAAATAACATGTTTCATCTGTAGGCTACAGAAATTTAAGAAAAACAAACAGTGGCTATAAGCAGACATGTCTGTTTTTCTCTCATAAACAAAGCCCAGAGGGTTGGGATGTTCCATAAAGTCTCCAAGGACACCGACTCCTTCCAGCTCTCTGTCTGAAGTGGGCCATGGTGGCTCACAGCCTCGCAGTTCAAGAAGGCAGCCTCAGCTTCCTAGGCTGCAAGAGGCCGTGGGGGGCAGTGACCGATGGAGGGGGGCAAAGAGCAGGCCCACGATCTCTTACGCAGATTCCCGGGAGCTGTCACACAGCACACCTGCTCACTGTTGGCCAGAACTTAGTTACCAGCTGTGAGGAATACTGAGAAATGTGATATTTATTCTGGGCTTTTATTTACCCAGCTAAAAACTGTTACTTGGAAGAAGGAACGAATAGATACTAGGGAACAGAAAGAAAAAACAAAAATGTTTAATAGATGCCATCTCTAGATAACAAAAATTATTATTGACCCTTTTCTATATTTTCTGAATTTTTTGATACCTATATAATCATAAGGTTATTTATTCTTAATTTGAAAAATAATAAAATGTATATTTCTTAGAGCAGAACTTCATTTCTTCTTCTTTTTTTAAAATTTTATGGAAGTATAGTTGATTTACAATGTTGTGTTAGTTTCAGACGTACAGCAAAGTGATTCAGTTATATATATATATTCACTCTTTTTCAGGTTCTTTGCTCATATAGCTTATCACAGGATATTGAGTAGAGTTCCCTGTGCTATACTTCCTTCCTTTCAATTATTTTTTCTTTTTTTACATTCTCTTCCATTATAGGTTATTACAAGATAGCTCCCTGTGCTCTACCGTAGGTCCTTGTTGGTTGTCTATTTTATATATAGTAGTGTGTATATGTTAATTCCAAACTCCTAATTTATCCCCTCCCTGTACCCTTCCCCATTGGTAACCATAATTCTGTTTTCTATGTCTGTTCAATTATTTTTTTTAAATGTTCATTTTGTATCTGTGATGTCAGGTATTAGAAGATATAAAGATGAGTAAGACAGGGTCTCTAAGGAAATCAATAGGGCAGTTGCAGAGAGATACTGAAAGAGAACTTTGAAATGACTGGAAATTTCTATAGTAGAAGCGTACACAAAGTTTTAAGGGGCCCTTTAAAATAAAAAGTGAAACCAGGGTGAGTGTTATGGGGGGAATCATGTCCCCTCCCCAGATTCATATGTTGATGTCCTAACTCCCAGTACCTCGGCATGTGACTGTATTTGGAGAGGGCCTTTAAAGGTGATTAATAAAAAATGAGGCCATTAGGATGGGCTCTAGTTCAGCATGACTGGTGTCTTCAGAGAAGAGGAAATTTGGACACAAAAAGAGCCACCAGGGACGCTTGCACAGAAGAAAGATCCCATGAAGCCACAGCAAGAAAGCAGCCAACTACAAGTCTAGGAGAGAGGCCTCAGAAGAAACCAACCCTGCCAACACCCTGATCTGGACTCCTAGCCTCCAGAACTGCAAGAAAATAAATTCTGTCGTTTAAGTCACCCTGTCTGCTATATTTTGTTGTGACAGCCCTAGCAAACTAATACAGGGAATCAGGAGAAAATTCCCGGAGAACTGCACTGGAAGCAGGGCTCAGTGGGTGAGTAGGCTTCTACCAGGTAAGGAAGAGAGGAAAGCACATTCCAGGCAAAGGGAAAAGCCCAGAGGTATGAAAAGCATGTTCAGCAAAGTGTACCAAGGATGGTTAGGGAAGAGAGCGCGTGTGTAGAGCTAGAGGGGACAAAGTGAGTTTACAACTATTTAGTAGTTGTTAAGCTAAGTTAGTTCACAACTAGTAGTTTGCTAGTCCATGTTTGACTAGTCCTATCTATGGAAAGGGTAGCCCTGATTTACACCACAGCATTTGCCAATTTCTGTGGTGTAAACGCTCACACCGTGTCTGATTTCAGAGATTCACTGAACGTGGAGCTGGGAAGAGCCCCACAGAAACGCCTCATTATTCAGTATTTCCACCATATCAGATACAAGAGACATCACTAACTTCTAGTGCATCGATAAGAGTAAAAATGTACTAGAATAATTTGTAAGCAGTAAGTGTTGAGTATTTACTCTTTGGGGTTTTAATATAATTTATTTGATTGTAAGTTCATATAACTTAATTTTGACTAATGGGTGTGTTTAACAACTGGCTCACAACATTTTTGAAAATTTAACAATTTGTTCTCATGAGTCAGGATGAGCACACCCCTGTTTATATCAACTATTTCATAAATTATTGCACTTCCCTTGGGGGGGCTGTTAAGACTCAGAAACTAAAGTAATGCATAGCAGCTTTTATTATCTCCATCGGGTTAAGGAGATGACACACACATGTTCAAAAAACTTGGCATAATTGCTAAGGAGGTAAAGGTTTGTGGGAGACAGGAGGAGGAATCTCCATGGCTGTAGCAGTAGTTAACCATCACAGAGGAGAGGGTATTCACTGGAATCTTCAAGGAGAGGGGTAAGGGAATCTTGGGAATGCAAGAGGAAGATAAAGAAGGGTGGAGATGGTGCAATGGAAAGAAGGATGGATGGAGTTTTCAAATTAGATGCCCTCCGTGGGCTCAGCTCCTTAGGAAACTGGGAGAGCAGGAGATTTGCTCCTTTGCTCTGATAAATGTACTGGGTTAACTCATTGTTATCTTGAAAGCCAGAGTATTGCAGCCTTCAGAGAGCAAGAGATGAAGGGATTCTGTCAGCTGTAAATCATAGGGTAAGAGGGTTTAGGAGAGGAAAGGCGGTGTATCCATGGCGACGCAGGATCAGGTCCAAGTGGGAAGGCATCAGGAGAAGAAGATGCAGGAGAACTAGGCTGGGGACCCCACACTCGCTGAGATCTCAGCTGCAAACAGGTGGGGACTCCCCCATATTCTCTCTCGAGGCCACCACTCTACCTGCGCTTTACCTTCCGCTCCCACCAGAAAACATCACCTCCCCTTCATGCTCTCTGGTCCCATCTTTCCTTACCCTCCTCATCCTTCTCACTCCACCGTAATCTTCCCTACGAGGCCTTTCTGATCAGCTCACAACATGCTCTAGTAGCCCCATCTCTAAATCTCTCAGTGAAGGCACATCGTCCTCCAGCTACCACCCCACGGTCTTCACAGCAGAACATACCCAAGGCATTCTCTCTCCTGGGGCCCCCACTGCCTTCTTGTTCCTTCTTCCTCAACTGTCCCTTCTCTCTACTGTCAGTGTCACCCGTGATTTCTCTGCTCCACAGAAGCTAGAGTGATATCTTAGAATGTAAATCAACACTACGTTGCACTTAAACTTACAAGGGACTCCTTTACACTTAGCATCAAATACCAGTGCCTATCAGGCTGATAAAACCCTGCAGGACTGACCCTGCAACCACACTGGCCTTCTGGAGCTTGATCCTGCCTCAGGGCCTTTGCATGTGTGTTTCCTGTACCTTCAATATCTCTTCACCTTCCATCACCCCATTCACTCTGCGTGGCTGCCTTGTCTCCTTGTTCAGGGCCCAGCTCAGGTGTCCTCTGACCGGCCCATCTAATTCTGCGCGGACACGCCTGTCACACTGTATCACGTTGCTCCACCTACTTTCTTCGGAGTGTTTATCACTCTGCAATTATCTTACATTCTCTTTGTTTTCCTCAGGGGTCAGCAAATTATGGTCCATGGGCCGAACGTGGCACAAAACCTGTTCTTGAAATGCAGTTTTATTAGAACCAGCCACCTCCATTTGCTGACAGATTGTCCGTGGCTACTTCCGCACTAACAGTTGAGTAGTTGTAAGAGACTTTATGGCCCACAGAGCCTAACGTATTTAGATTTGTCCCTTTCAAGAACTGTGCCTAGCACATAGTAAGTGCTATAAAAGATGTAGAAAACAAACTTATGGTTACCAGGGGATAAGGGGGGAAGGGATAAATTGGGAAATTGGGATTGACATATGCACACTACTATAAAAAACATAGATAACTAATAAGAACCTACTGTATAGCACAGGGAACTCTACTCCATACTCTGTAATCGCCTATATGGGAAAAGGATCTAAAAAAAGATTGGATATATGTATATGCATAACTGAATCACTTTGCTGTACACCTGAAACTAACACAACATTGTAAGTCAACTATACGCCAATGAAAATTTTTTAAAAAGAAAAGAAAAGATATGCTGATCCCTGGTTTCCTTGTTTACTGTGTTTACATCTTTGTCATCTGCCTTCCTCTATTAGAATGCCAGCTCCCTGAGAGCAGGGGTGTGTCTTTATTTTATCTCCTGCTGTATCTCAAGCACCCGAGGAATGTCTGTCACTGTTGCATAAATGAAGAGGTGATAACGAAGGAGTGATAGCAGTGTTAGCCCAAGCACTTTTACGTTAACATTGGCCCAGCCTAATCGTAACGCCAATTCTACTAGCACTCTTATTCCCACTGAGGGCTAAGGTATATTAACAAGAGCTAGTCTGTGCTGAGCGCTGCTCTAAATGCTTTGCTTGCGTTATCGAATCAGCAAGGGGGGTTTCGTTCTACCCATTTTATACAGGAACAAATTGAGACTCAGACTTCAAGCACTTGCTCACCTTCGCACTGTGGAGCAGTGGCGCTCAGCTGGGTGAGGTCTCTCAAGCTTATGCTCTTTCTTCTGTCCTACCCTGGAAAGACCATGAACTTCAGAATAAGACAGAACTGAGTTCAAAGTCAGACTTTACCTCTCAACAACTTTGTTTTTTATTTTTCTTAATTTTTAGATATTGGGGGCCTGCGGGATCTTGGTTCCCCCACCAGGGATGGAACCCATGCCCCCTGCAGTGGAAGCACAGAGTCCTAACCACTAGACCACCAGGTAGAGAAGTCCCTAACCTCTCTACAACTTTGAACTTGGCAATTTGCTTAGTGTGAGGCTGGGAAATTACCCCCTAATTCCCAGGATTGAATAAGATGCAGAAAGTGATGCCTGACACGTAGTGGGTGCTCAAAAATGTTAACTTCCTTCCCTCTTTTTTTTTTAAGACAACAGATGGGACAAGTTGCATTCGCTCCACACTTGACCTTACAACTGGCAGTGGACCAGAGCGTGTTGAGCCCGCTGTCCCGGCAGTGGCAGCTGTGTTTTCACAGCGGGGACAGCCCTGACCTGGCCTGGAGCACCTGTGAGCCCTTGTGCCCGACACCTTTCTCCTTTCTGCCCCTGGCCACTTACCTGATTGGAGACAATCCCACCGCCTCTTCATCTGCTTTGCCTCTGGGACACAGAGTCCTGTTTAGACGCCTTCTGCCTCTACTTTCTCATGCCGATCACTGCCCCAGAGCAAACAGAGCAATTGCAACCGGACGCAGTATTCAGAAGAAATAAAATGCCAGTGTTCTGGGCACTGGCATCTGAATAAGTGCAGAGAATGATGCAAACGGAGAAAGTCGTGAAGAGTTCTGCAGGAATCTCAATATGTTAAAAATATATTAATTTGGTGTTGCCAGAAAAAAACATGGGGCGGGGGGGGTGCGGTGAGAAGAGCAACAGGAAGATCTACGGTGGCTTGTGAATTAGTCATGGAGCTCTTTGAATTAAGCAAGAAACCCAGCCCTGGCAAACTTAAGGGGGAAAGGAATTTATTTGCAGGGTATTGGGTAGCTTGTAGAAGCAAAGGGTAGCATCAGAGGGCAGAGGCTTCCTCTTTCAGCACCATGTTGAAGAGATAGCACCTCTCACCATGAACACGTTATTATGTTGGGTACAACACCACGGGCAGCCTTTGAAATTCACGACTATCCAAACTGAGAGACATTCTACAAAAATACTTGACGAGTTGTCCTCAAACCGTCAGCAAAAACCAAGAAAGACAGAAGCTGTCACAGACCCAGGAGGCTCAGACATGAGGACTAAATGGAACGCGGGATCCTGGAACAGAAGAGGGACGTTCGTGGAAAAACTACTGAAATGCAAATAGAGTCTGAAGTTTAGTTAATAGTAATGTACCAATGCTGGTTTCTTCATTTTTGACAAATGCACAAGGTAACATAGGATGTTAACACAAAGGGAACGATCTGTACTATCTCTGCAGCTTTTCCATAAATCTAAGATTATTCCCCCGCAACCCCAAAGGGTGTTTTCCAAAGAAAATTTAAAAGGTACAGGGAATCCACAAAGGTCCGAAGAAAGGCAAGGTAAAAACCACAATGGCAAGTGAGTTCCCATGCCAAAGAGGGATGGGAGACAAGGCTGCCTTGAGTTACAGCTGAGACTCTTGGATGAAACATGACTCCTCAAAGGCTACACCCTCAGAAATGCACAGCCTTGAAACCTCCCAACTCTCGCCAAAGGTGCTGACAAGAAAATTTGTCAGTTAAGGCCTTGACGTGGGGTGAAAAATAGAAACTTTCGTGGGAACTCATAAACACAAACAGCTCTTATGCTGGTTTAGACTTTCAATTTGCACTCCCTGTTATGGGCAGAAATATGTAACACTGACACCCGTCCCCACCACCAGTTCATATGTTGAAGTCCTAACTGCCCGTATCTTGAAATATGACTGTATTTGGAGACAGGGCTTTAAAAAGGTGGTTAGGGTAAAATGAGGCCTTAGGGTGAGCCCCAATTCAATGTGACTTGTGTTTCTATCAGAAGAGGAAACTTAGACATACAGAGAGACACCAGTAACATGTGGGCACACGGAAGAAAGACCATGAGGACACAGCAAGGAGACATCCATCTGCAAGTCAAGGAGAGAGGCCTCAGAAGAAAGCAACCCTGCTGACAACCTGATCATGGACTTCTAGCTTCCAGAATTACGAGAAGATCCATTTTTGTTGTTTAAGCCATCCAGTCTGTGGAACTTTGTTATGGCGGCCCTAGCAAACTAATAGATTACCCAAGCGCCCAGCAAAACCCAAGCAAAAAATTCATTTTAAGCACATACAGTAGGTAGAGCCCTTTTAGGGCAAATCTTCTGGGTCAGAATTCACTCTCATCCCAGCACAGTCAGGATTCCCACTGATGAAGACCAGCTGTACGTGAACACACGCTAAAAAAGAAAATCCCAATAATCAGGGCTTTGGTAAGACAGAAGCTTATTGTTTCTCTCATTAAAATAAGATAGTAAGCTGTCTGCAGCTGGTGCAGGGGGTCCCAGGCTCTCGGGGCCTTCTGGTTCCTCTGTTTTCTATAAAGCTAGTTGGAATGGGTATACGAGACAGTGGACGAAGAAGACAGGATGGCATTAAATAAAGAGCTGCTGGGAGTTTGGTTATAAAGGGAAGCAGAAAAACGGAGAGGTGCCTGGAGAGGAAAGTAAAGACAAAAGAGAGGTTTTATTTTAAGATGGAGAAACCATGCAGGTTTGGATACTGATGGGAATGGCCCCATTGAAAGGGAAGGGGAGATAGAGGGGAGGAAGCATAGTCAGAGAGCTGTCTTTGCGTTGGTGGAGCGGGGGGAGAGTTAGCACCCAGACTGTACAGTGAGAGCTGAGTAGGAAGGAGGGCTGCAGAGAAGAAAGAGGTGGAGGTCCCACCTTGCGGGTAGGACCAGGGGGGAGTTGAACAAGAAGCTCACCTAACTTAAGCTCGAGGGCCTCTCCCTGGTACAGTGTCTTCCAAGGCCTGGGAGGGACCTTGGCACTGTGTTCCTGTGGTCCCAGGGTTTTGTAAACCTTTTATGAGATGCTTTCACTGTAATCGATTCTGCTATAATGGGCTACAGGCTGGAAACCCAGGGAAGGCTTGCAGTCTGAGTCCAAAGGCAGTCTGCTGGCAGAACTGCTTCTTGCTCAGGGGAGTTCAGTCTTCATTCCATTAAGGTCTTCAAAGGTTGCAGCTGCCCACCCACATTATGGAAGGTAACCTATTTACTCAGTCTACCGATTTAAATGTTAATCTGATCAAAAAACACCTCCACAGAAATATCCCGAATGATGTTTGACCAAATAGCTGGGCACCATGGCCCAGCCAAGTTGACACCTAAAATTAACCATCACAGATGAGATGTATTTTTGTGTGTTTGGGGATGTTTTCTGTTTGTCTTTAAGTGAATGCGTGCTGAGTGCAGGAATCGCTTCAGAGGATGCCCCTGCATGTACATGGCTGACTCTGCTGGGGTGGAACCTGTGGACGTGAAACCAGAGGTCTTATGAAGGCGTGACTGTGACCCCGTGCTGCTCAGCACCAGAAGCAGAGAAAATACTGAGTTTGAAATAAACGAAGCAAGTCTGTGGAAAGTTCTTCCAAATCTCCCAGCTCAATATGAAAGAAATTTGAACAAAGTCTGCCCACATTTCCAATAATCCTAATAATGTACATGACATTGCCATTTATTCCTTGTGAAGTGGAAAGAAACTCTTCTACACTATCAATAATAAAAAGCAAATTCTATTCATCATGCTAGAGAAAGACTGAATTACCATTCTTAGTCTCTCTATAGAAAATATTATTACCAAACAACCTATCATTTGAAGAAGTGATTCAAGGGTAGGCCGACAAAAAATGTAGGAAAACATTATTTAGAGATGAGTGTCCATTAATAACAAGCTTTTTAAAAATTTGCAATTTGTGGTGATTTCTGTATTCATTCTCCATAATTCTCACTTTTGGCCTCATGTTGTACTTGTATTATTTTTCATGAAGTGAGTTCTGCAAGTTGCATAAGCTCTGGGTCCCACAAAACCAGGATCCGCCCCTGAGTAGGGCTGAGGAGGAGGAGCCCTTGAGGAGGGGAAGAAATCAGGAAGATTCTTGGAAGTCAGAGCGAGGACCGTTTCAAGGAGGGAGTGGCTGGCGGTATAGAATGTTCAGGAACTTGAGAGACACTACTGTCAAAAATCTCACACCTGCTCATCAAAAGGCTTTCAGGACTTACCTGCTTCATCATGGGAAAACCTGGGAATTTAGACGTGTCCCATCTGCCTCAAAATCACCAAGGAATAGGGCTGCCAGATTTAGCAAATAAAGACATAGGATGCCCTGTTAATTTGAATTTCAGATAAAAGCAAATAATGTTTTAGTATGAGTATGTCCCATTGCAATATTGGTATCTTGTTTGGCAACACTATCCGGTGAGCTTTTTAAAAATACATTTAAGCAGTTTACTCAGGTGATTCGTATGTAGATACAGGTGAACTTGCTCTAGATTTAAGAAAGCTTTATTTTAGGCACTTGGGTCTCTTTTAGGGAGAATCCTGTGAACTGTCGAAATGATCTCCCCAAATTGATTTCCAATCCAGGTTCACAAATTTGTTGCACACTCTGTATAATTAAGAGGATGAAGTTTAACGTGGAGCAGGCAGAGTGATGTAGTAACAGTAACAGAGCTGAAGATTAGCCTGTGAAGTAAGGTGATTGTGATCAAAAGGCATTGACCAAAACCAAAACCAAAACCAAACCAAACCAGAACAAAACAAAAAACCAAAAGGCATTGACGAAAAAGGTTAGATGTTGGGCTCTTCATTTCCTACTCATTTTAATTTTATATATTAATTTTATTTTTATTACTTTTTTTCATCTTTATTGAGGTATAATTGATAAACTTATATTTAAAGTGTACATCATGGTCATTTTATATATATATATACACACACACACACACATATTGTGAAAGGATTCCCATCATCTACTTAATTGACACACCCATCACCTCACATATTTATCTTTTTTGCATGTGTGTGAGAACATTTAAGCTCTATTCTTGCAGCAAATTTTAAGTATACAATACGGCGTTATCAACAATAGTCACCAAGTTTTATGCTAGCTCCTCGGAACGATCCAGCTTGTAGGTGAAGGTTTGCATCCAGCTTGTTGGTAAAATTGTGTACCCTTTTACCAACCTCTCCTGAGTTCCCTCAGCCCCACCCACCCCCTGGCATCTACTTTTCTACTCTCTGTTATTTGCCATTTTTTTTTCTTAAGATGCCACATGTAAGTGATACCATGTAGTATTTGTCTTTCTCTGTCTGGCTTATTTCACTTAGCATAATGCCCTCAAGATCCATCCATGTTGTTGCAGATGGCAGCATTTCTTTCTTTCTCATGGCTGAGTAATATTCATGCATATATATATATATATTTATGCCACATCTTATATTTATCCATTCATCTGTCAATGGACAGTGAGGTTGTTTCCATATCTTAGCTATTGTAAATAATGCTGCAATGAACTTGGGGGTACAGATGTCTCTTTGCCATAGTGTGTTCATTTCCTTCAGCTAAATACCCAGAAGTGGAATTTCTGGATCATATAGTAGTTCTATTTTTAATTTTTTGAGGAACTTCCATACTATTTTCCATAATGGCGCCACCAATTTCTATTCCCACCAACAGTGCACAAGGGTTCCCTTTTTTCCACATTCTCACCAACACTGGTGAGGTGAGATCACCTTATGGTTTTGATCTGCATTTCCTGGTGATTAGTGATGTTGAGCCCTTTTCATGTACCTATTGGCCATTTGTAGGTCTTCTTCAGAAAAATGTCTATCCAGTTCCTTCGCCCATTTTTTTTTTATTGGACTGTTTGGGGTTTTGCTCCTATTCATTAAAAAAAAAATGATTGTGGAAAAATACATGTAACATAACATTTGCCATTTTAGCTAGTTTTAAGTGGACAATTCATTGACATCAAATACATTCATAATGTTGTGCAACTATCTCCATTATCCGTTTCCAAAATGTTTTCATCACTCCCCAACAGAAACACTGTAACAATTAAGCAATAACTCCCGTTCCCCCTCCCCCAGCCCCTGTAATCTCTAGTCTACTTTCTCTAGGAATTTGCCTATTATAGATATTTCGTCCAAATAGAATCATACGTTATTTGTCCTTGTGTGACCGGCTTATTTCACTTAGGATAATGTTTTCAAGGTTTCATCTATGTTGTGATATATCAGAACTTCCTTTATTTTTATGGCCGAATAATATTCCATTGTCCATATATACCACATTTGTTTATCCATTCATTTGTCAACGGACGTTTGTTTCCAGCTTTTCACTAAAGTGAACAGTGCTTCAATGAACATAGGCGTACAAGTATCTGTTTGAGTCCCTACTTTCTATTCTTTGGGATAGAGACCCAGAAGTAGAATTTCTGGGTCATTTGGTAATTCTATGTTTAGCTTTCTGAAGAGCTGCTGAACTCCCTGCCAACTGTTTACAGGCTACCTATTACTCAAGAACAGCCACTGGGCTCCAACATAACAGCACATAGAGCCAGCTTCTTGGGCACATGACCTGTGCCATTTCACAGGGCCCCATATGCTCAGGAGCCCACACTCAGAAAGGCCTGGTGCTGAGAAGGGCTCCATGCGTAGGTTCATCCCCTGCTGTCACCATCTTGAAATTCTTAATAATTCTGTCTTTGGACTTGCGTTTTGTCGGTAAAGTCCGACAGGACAATGGAGAAATGCCCAGCATCCCTGTTCTCAGCCATTCCTTGCTGCTCCATTGGCACAGTGTTTGTATTGCCCCAGGAGCACAGAATTCTGGAGGACCAGGATGCATGGGAGCTGAGTGAGACTCCAAATGAGCACCTGGTAAGTGTGTTCACTTTCTCTGACTGGGTAAAGTGGGTGAGGGGCTGCTGATATCCCAAGTGGCCTCACTGCTTTTTGCTTTGAACGCAGAAACCAACCGCCAAGGAACTGTATCATCTCCTTTCTTATTCATGTTATTTCCCTTATTCACCAACTACGAATGCTGAGAGTGATGGTACAGAAGGAAAGGGAAAGACAGGGCAGTGCCTGGTTACTTTTCCTTTCAACCTTCCTTACTCATCATTAATTCAAAGACAGAAAGTGGTGGTCAAACGTGTGCAGCAAGAAGTGAAATTAAAACGGTTCAGTGAGTTTTGTGCATTTCCACTATTCTTGTAAGAATAAAATATATATGATGTGCGTACAAGCAATGAAATATGAATTGTGTGATTTCTGGATTCTGCTTATGAGCCAAATGCTCTGATATTTTATTTAAGATTGGCATTGCACAGTCCAAAGAGGGACAGTGAAATCCCTGCTAATAATGTACATTTTTCATTTTTCTTTACTTAAATGACATTAGCTAGCAAATAAAAAAACACCACGACAAGTCAAGAGAGAGAATACAGAAAGGAAAAAGCTTTTTATTCTAGTGCTTTTAGTGGCACTTTTTTCTTGCTTTTTGAACAAAAGGTCGTGCATTTTTGTTTTGCATCGGGCCCCATAAATTATGTAGCCAGCCCTGACAGCCCCTATTCTCAAATGCTACAACAGTAGTTTTAAGTGCAATTAGGGTAGTGGGGAGGGGTGAGGTAGAGCTTGAAGTGCCATGGTGTTATTTTAGAAAGGGTGGAGTTGACCATGATTTTGTGAAGGGATGCACTTCAGAAAATAAGCACACAGGGCTTTCCTGGTGGCGCAGTGGTTGCGCGTCCGCCTGCCGATGCAGGGCACACGGGTTCGTGCCCCGGTCCGGGAGGATCCCACGTGCCGTGGAGCGGCTGGGCCCGTGAGCCGTGACCGCTGAGCTTGCGCGTCAGGAGCCTGTGCTCAGCAACGGGAGAGGCCGCCACGGAGGGAAGCCCGCGTACCACCAAAAAAAAAAAAAAGAAAATAAGCACACAGATGAAAGAGCCTGGATACTCAGGCTTTCATTGTACACTGTCTCAGCATTCTCGGAACCAAATGAATGACAGATATCCTGTTTTAAAGAAAGAGAGAAGGGGGGAAGGGAGAGACACGGACAGACAAGTCAGATGAGCTTCCTTTTTCACTAAATATAACATATCACGCAAAAAAAGACTTATAAATGAAAATAAGGGTAATAATAGGCTCTATATCATCGATAATGTTATGAAAGACATATGAAAGGTAACTTTTTTGTTCATTCAAAAATCATTATAGGGACTTCCCTGGTGGCAAGTGGTTAAGAATCCGCCTGCCAATGCGGAGGTCACGGGTTCAAGCCTTGGTCCGGGAAGATCCCACGTGCCACGGAGCAACTAAGCCGGTGGGCCACAACTACTGAGCTTGCACTCTAGAGCCCGCGAGCCACAACTACGGACGCCCGCGTGCCTAGAGCCCGTGCTCTGCAACAAGAGAAGCCACCGCAATGAGAAGCCCGCGCGCCGCACCGAAGAGTAGCCCCCGCTCGCCGCAACTAGAGAAAGCCCACGTGCAGCAAGGAAGACCAAAGCAGCCAAAAATAAATACATAAATATATTTTTTAAAAAAACAGTATAAACTTCAGTCTGATGGATATTTAAGAAGACTTTATTTTGATAAACTGATCAATAAAATAAAAATAAACTCAATTGTCATGCCTCAGCCTTTTAGATATTTTTAACATAAATATTTTATGGCAATTCAAGTAAGCCAACAAATATCAGACATAATATCAGTAACAGAAATAACAGTCCTGCTCTCCTTTGACAGATTTTAAAAGTTTGTTTTCTTTAAAAGTTACTCTAAAAAGAATATCAAATATTTTGGGTTAGTGGCTTAGAAGTTTTTTTTTTTTTCTTTTTTCCTTTTGGACATTCTAAATACATCCTTGCATGGAAAACTTGCCTTCTTGATAGAGAACACTAAAAGAAATGGTGATTTTCTCTGAGTTTCTCTGATGATCTGCCGCTTTTAATCTCCTATCAATTAAGATAGCCAAGTGATACTACAGACAGTAATCAAGATGTGTCTAATCTTTACAACCTAAGTCATGTTGAATCTATGCCATCTGTCTGGGAGAAAGAAATACAAAGGCATGCAACCTCACATTTCTAAGGAAGTCACAATCAAATTCCCCAAGGACTAGACAAGATCTGGACTATACTTAACTCATCATGGTTTATCTTATCTCACATAAGAGTTTAGCAAAAAATAGGTGCCCCCTTTTCATGTACTACTGACCAGCAAATTAATTTATTGATTATTTATCTCCATGCCCTGCTATACAAGGGGAAATCTTACATAGTATTAAACCATTTATTGAGCACTTACTTTATTCTGTGCAATTTACCTGGGTTATCTATGTAATTGCATCCTCCCATAACACTAACGCAGAATCTAAAGCAAAGTGCCTTTGTTTTCAGATGAAACCATCAGAATAATAAAGAGGTTCAATAGCACGTCATACTCAGAGTTGCTGAAGATGCTGAGGGTGTTTAACCTGAAACAGAAAATACAACAGAGGCTTTCATATACAAGGGTGGTCTCGCAGACATGGGTGGGGGCTGCTCTGTGAGGACACAGAAGCCAGAACTTGAGTTAGAGGTGTGGCTCATGACACGCGTGAAGCTTGTTCGACATTAGAACATGTTGTCTTGGTACCACTGGATGGAGATTCCAAAATGCTGGATCACCCACTGGTCAAGGATACTGTCGGAGAGAATCCAGCTTTGGGTGGAAGGTTTTGATAAATGACCTCTCCCGTCCCTTCCATGATTGTCTTTTCTCCTGCATCTAGTCGTGACAGTTACTGGGTGAGTGACCACAGCGCTGTTCCCAGGTGTGGGAGGTCCTGGGACCATGCCAATAAGAGGCTCATTGTTGGCCCACTGGTTGGTAAAGGGAACATGTGTAGTTCAGATTAGAAGTCAATCCAGATTTCTGGAGGCAGGAAGGTGCCCATTCAGAGGTCCTAGAAGGAGGAGTTGAAACAGAAGACCTAGAGAATAAGGCTTTGCCTTAGGTAAACTGAGGTTCAAGTGGTCAAAAGGGGAGAACAGTGAGTTCTGGAGTGAACCCTGTGAATTATCCCAACTATTTTTAAATCCCATGGTCAACTGTAGAGCTTAAGAATTAAGGCTAGATCTTCTCACAGTCTGACTTCCCTCTTTCCTCTATGCCTTTGCAGTCTCTTTTACTATCTCCTTCCCCTCCAGCCATCCTTTGAGATCATGTTTCTCTGAGCCGCACATGCATCGTAATCACCAGGGGGACTGGTTAAGAATGCCAGGATCACAGAGGTGGGGCCTGAGAATCTCAGTTCTTAGCCAGCTCCCTAGCTGAATCCTTTGCTCCTTAATTATCCACTACCTTAAAGGCTAACACTCTCTGAAATACTACCCTTATAATCTCTTCCTTCTTCTTTTATGCTCTTGCTAGCTCATCACCTGGCATGTAGTGGATAGATGAAATATTTGTGAAATGAATGAATAATAATGTCAACCAACGCTATAGCTTCAGCTATAGCCAAACAAGGCAAAAGGTATAGCCTCATGTCATTACCTACAATGTGGGGTTGGAGGCCAAGCAGGGGAACAGAAGATTCTGGTGTGGTTTTGTTCAGCCTCTACAAATGCTCATCAAGCTTCCCCAGTTTGGAGAGAAGGAGACTGAGGGGGTAGGTCCAGGGAAAAGATAAGGGCAAGGTAGCAGGAGTCCAGGCCCTACCTTACCGATCTAGAATGTAGCAGTGAGCAAAGGATATGTCAAGCTTTTCCATTTTCCAGGGCTCATCACTGAACCGTGGGGCTGAGTTCTGCAGGAACCTTCACGAACATTGGCTACGTCCCTGACTCGATGGAGTGAACCTTGGAATAGACGTTTAATATAAATGTAGGAGAGCAGAGCCTAGGTGTTGGATGTTAGATGATTTCATAGTTTAATCTTTGTATTCTTTATCGCTTAAAGGTTTTGTAATGAGTGAAGGCCCTTAAAAAATAAAACAATCAAGTCACAGACACTTAAGAAAAAGAAAGAAGCCCCTAAAAAACCCAATCTCGAGAAAGCCCTTTTTCAGCTTTTCCCGCGGATCCTCTTAGGGAAGAGATTTCAGCTTGCCAATCAAAAACTAGCTCTCCCATGGACTAAATAAAGTGATTCATCACCCTGTGAGCTTTCTTCCCTGTCAGACTAAACAGAGAGTATACTATCACTTACCTAATCCAATCCATTTCAGAGACTTGAGAAATTCGGAGTCAGAACTGGTCAACGAGGAAAATGGTTGAAAAAGGGTCCCAAGAAGTACTTACACGGATTTGTTTCAAGGACAAGCACATCTGGGAAGTGAGTTGGATTTTTCATACTGTTCTTCCAGTGTTTCTGCTTCTTCCTTAACCCCAGAGTTGGAGTGACAATTCCTCCTAGCAATTTCATTGCCAAAGTCAGAATTCCTTCTGGGAGCGTAGTTCCCATCTCTTCCCTTGCATTGGAGCCACAGGTTGTCTTTGCTCTATGGGTTCCTCACATCACTTTTCTGCCTGGGAAGCAGTAATAGTTCAGGCGTCAGAAGCATTGCATGGACCTGCGTTTGAATCTAGCTACGGGAGGCTTAGATGACAAAATGATTTACATATAAGAAAATGCTAATGCAACTATTTGAAACTAAATCCTATTAATAAATAATATAACCATAACATCCCAGGTGGTAAGATTTATAGTCTTTACATTTTTCTTTATTTTCCCAAATTTGCAAAATGGACACATATTATTTATATACCCAGAAAAAAATATATGTATAACTTAAGACTAAATAAGCGATTCTGAGGGGATTTTAAAAACATTTAGGGACTTCTCTGGCGGTCCAGAGAAGTGGTTAAGACTCCAGGCTTCCAATGCAGGGGCCGCGGGTTCGATCCCTGGTCAGGGAATTAAGATCCCACATGCCATGAGGCACAGCAAAAAAAATAAAAAATAAAAAAATAATAATAATAAAATAAAAACATTTATATCCCCTGGCCTCTCCTTATCCCCACGAATTAAGCCCCCACACGCCATGAGGCACAAAAAAAAAAAAAAAAAAAAAAAAAAATAATAATAAAATAAAAACATTTATATCCCCTGGCCTCTCCTTATCCCCACCACAACAAAATGATTGAATTAATTTCTTCTTTAAAAGTTATTTCTTAAATTAGGCTTACTGGCTAAGAAGGAAATTTAGAACAAATAGAAGGAAATAACTTCTTCATGCAGCTGTGGTTGCCTAGAGGCATTTGATGTCACAGAAGGTCAAATGGTCAAATGCAGTTGTTAGATGACCTGAAAGGCCAGTGGAAGGAAGGCATTTCCAGGGTGTGATGGCTGCAGGAAGGGCAGGGGTCTGGAGGAAGGCAGGCAAGGGTTGCCCTGATCATCAGCTGTTAAGAGGAGATGAGGTGTCCAGTTTTAGGGGGAAGAAGAGTTTCAGCTTAACTGGTAACAGGAACGCTCTCCTGACCTTGATTTGAATTTTCAGATCAAGATCCTGCTGATACATCGCTCGTTAAAACTGAAGCTACTTTCGTTTTAATGCCACCTTTGACCTTTGGTCTGCCCAGAGGACGGGTCATGTGGGGTTATTGTTATTCGTGGATGCACTTGGGCAGTGATTGAGTTGAAGGCCCTGTGCCAGGAAGTGGCAACACAAAAGGAAATCCGAAGGGAAGAGCTCAGAGTCTACCAAGGAAAATAGAGACGTAAAAAGTAATTATAGAACAGCCCATTAATGCTGTGATACAAGTGAGGATAAAGCAACGTAGGAACCTGGAAGTAATTCATTTTGCTGAGCTGGGGATCAGGACTTGTGCGGTCCCAAGCTTTCCTAAAGTAAGAATCATCCTGAAACACTGCCTGGAAAAACAGATTCTTTGATTCCAACCCAGACCTGCAGAATGAGAAGGTCCAGGGAGAAGCCCAGGAATCTGATTACAAAGCAACTGCCCTAAAGGATTGTTACCCGAGGGGCATTTGGGAAACTTGGGTGAGTAGGAGCTGGTCAGGTGAAACGGGGAAACAGAGTTCACCCACGATAAAGAAGAGCTTTTCAAACTTCTTTGTGTGCATAGGAATCACCCAGGGCCGTGCTGAAATGCAGATTTTGATTCAGTAGTTCTGCTCTGGGGCCGTGATTTCATTTCTAACCACGGCCACACAGGACCTCTCATTGTCTTGGTAAGAAAGAACAAACACTTAACCTGCACACAGGATCCTTTGTGATCCAACCTCTCTGGTCTAATCTTTCCCTTACCATCCTGTACTCTGTTCTGACAGACTCACCTGTGTTTTGTCTACAAATGTTTGCATGTAACTTCTCTTCCACTCACCCTCTTTCTCTTTGTTCAGCAAACTTCTGGCTCCAGAGACAGGATCCTAAGCGTTCTTTAGGTCCCCGTTAACCAGCACTTCCTTCAGGAAACATGGCCTGATGCCCCCAAATCTGGGGTAGGCACCCCTCCTGAGGGTTCAGACAGCACCTTTTTACTCTGAATTGGTAACTGCATGTTTGTTTTTCTAAACGACTCAACCATAAGATCTGTTTCTCTGTTCCCAGGACATACGGCCTGGCTGTGTGAAACTGCTTCATAAATACGTGTTCATGAATTGAATCAAATTAAATCAGAAGTCCACCTCCAACAGATTGAAAAGCGTCTGCAAAGGCTCAGACACTTGAAAGTTGTGTACATGTTTTGGGGGCCCAGGTAATAGTTTAGTGTGAGTGGCTCCCAGAAATCAAAGGGAGAAGTAACTGTAAAAATACAGCAGGTTGTAAGGGTCCTCGCAGGCCATGGAGCCGGCCCTGTAGGCTGAAGCGAGGATTGGAACTGAGGACCTAGGTTTAACCTTTTCTGAGTCTTAGGACATTTGAGAATCTGATGAGAGCTGTGGAGCCTACCCCTGAAAAATCCCCATGCAAACAAAAAGATTTATAAACACATTTCTGCCATTGATTTCAGGGAGTTTAGAAGCCTAAGGACCCCAGGTTAAGAATGTTGACGTTGAAGGAGACCCTGTGGGAAAGTACAACTTGGCAGAAGAGGGTGGGTTAAAGCAGGCCCATGGGCCGTTTTAAAAATAAAGGTCCTGGAACCCAACCATGTCCGTTCCTTTATGAACTGACTATGGCTGCTTTCTGGAGCTACAAAGACGGAGTTGAATAGTTTCAGCAGAGATCATAGAGCCTGGACAACCCCAGATGGTCCTAGCTAGCTCTTTACAGAAAATGCTTGCTGACCCCTGGATTAACACGTAGGAGCAGAACCCTACGGGTAGGGGGCTCTGTGCATGTTGGGGTCCAGTAGATTTTCTCCAAATATATTTTACTGTTGGTGCCTTTAAAAAAAGCTGGATTGGAGAACTGAAGAAGTGGGATCCAGCCTTTCTCCACTATTTCTGCCAAGAGGTGGGTGGCAGCTGCCAGGCACAGCGGGTGAGCCTCCTCTGGCGCCTTAGGTCAATTACTCAGCAGCCGAGGGCCTCAGTTTCCTCTTTTGTAGTGTAGAATAACGGGCGCTCCTTTTCCCCAGAGGACTTGTGAAGCTTAATTGATATAATGCAGGCCTGGCAGTTAGCTAGTTCTCATGAAATGTTAGTTGTGAACAGCACTGATGTCTGAAAGAAGTCACGCGGTGTGGATTTTACTCGGCCCAGGTCTCCACACAAAGGACTCCGTTTACAACGTAATTCAGCCCACAGCACGCTGCCTGGTGCTGTGTTTGGTTCCGAATCAAAGCTTTTCTAATGACTGGATGGATGAATGATGAGTGGTGAGAGCTTTTGATAAACTTCAGAGGATGGTAATGTCTTTTAATGGATTATATGAGAATCCCATATAATTTCATACCTTTAAAAATACAATGCTTAGAATGTAGGGGTAATCAGAACGTAAGGAATTCTGAACTAGATTCTATTGAGGTGAGAAACCAATTATGCAAAGGATAATTAACTCCCACATCTTAAATAAAGAGGAAGAACCTCACCGAAGAGGTGAGGCAGGTATGGCTGGCTGACAAGGACATTCACCGTTTTTATTTACCCAACCTCCTGCCCTTCCCATCCCTCCTTCCCCACCTGTCAGCCGTAATTCACTTCATTCCCATCAGAAATATTTAAAGAACCCTTTGTAACAACGCTGCAGTTGTAGATCAGGATACAATTTACCTCTTAAATCCTTCATAAAGGCCTTTTGTTTTCTGCCTGCTTTTAATCTCTCAGCATGGTTGTTGAAACAATTTATGAGACAGTGCTTGCATTTCCTCTTTTGTTGTTGTTTCTCTTAGATCCTTTATCCAAGGTTCCCAATCATTTTAACATATTAACTCTTCTTAGAGGATTTTTTTTCTGTTTGAAACTTTTTTGAGTCATTTCATATTAATTTCTCTCTTTTCTTTTATTGTGGTGAGAACAGATAACATGAGATCTAGTCTCTTAACAAATTGTTGTGTCCGTGTAGGATTGTTAACTGGATGCACATCTCGTTCATTCGATCTCTAGAACTTCATGCTGCATAACAGAAACTTGGTACCTGGTGAACAGCAACTCCCCACGCCCCCCCCATCCCCTCATTAGAGCGTTTTAATTTTAATGACACGAAAATATCGAAAGAATAAATGGGATTATTTTTAGGACAAGAGGTAGAGGAAAGAGAAAGAAGGTATAAGGGGAGAACTGATCTATTTTCTAAAAGATTCACTCCCTCCCCATCTGGGTACACTGCATTTAATTGGGGGGCATGGGAAGCCTTGGAAGGTTGCAAGAAAATATAGAGTCTACCAGAATCACAATGGCAAGAAAGGCCCCAGATTGCCAAACGCAGGCTGAGATTTGGACAGTTACAGAAAGAGGAAAGTCCTGCGGGAACCCAACAGGCTGAGTGTCAGTCTGCGAGTCCAGTGCCTCTGGGGCTCCCACTACGCCAGAGTGGTTTTCATGGGAAACCTTCCGTATCTCTTTTCTCCATGAGGAGAAGGTATCGGTCAGCCTGGCTGTTTCCTAGTGAGAGTAAAGAGTAGTCTTATCACCATCTTTCCGACCCTTCGCACTGTTTGGAGCTGTCCTCTTTGCTTTACCACTGGAAAAAAAGGAAGGAAAACAGGAAGGGAGGGAGGGAGGGGAGGAAGGAAGGGAAAGAAAGAAAGAAAGAAAGAGGAAGGAAAGAGGGAAAGAAAGAAAGGGAGAAAACAGAAAACTGAAATTTTGTCCTTCTGTAAACAAGTGTGATTTTTTTTCACCTTCCAAAAAGATTTATGAGGCTAAATTAGTACATCTCTATAAAGTGCTTTGATATTTTGAGAAGAGAAAATGATCCATGAGTGGGCTTAATCTGGCCTAAAATGGAATTATTTAAAATAAAGCCACAGGGTTTGGGACTAATACCTTTTGTTTCTCTTTGGAAACCTGGTTTTTAGAAAGTATGAGTTAACCACCAATGACAGAGTAGGGTCGCTCTGGAGAATATTTACTTTTCTCTTAAGATTTACTTTAAACAGTTTAGGAAACAGAAGAGCAGCAAAGAGTCTAGCCCGGGGTATGAATGTAGTGGATAAAAGTGTATTCCTTCCACCAACGTTTGTTTTTTGGAAGTTATATCATCAGCTGAAAACCTGTGAAGCTGACGTGATTTGAGTTAGGTTAAGAAATTTAAAGAAAAAAAAAAAAACAGAAAAAAAAAATTGAGGAATTGCATGGAGCCCATGGTTCAAAGTCTCGGACATGACAGAAGAATAAGTTGTTAAAAAAAAAAAAAAAAAAGTACATATAATGCCATATGGTTACTGCTTTTTAAATTTTAGTTACCAAGAAAGAAATTATATTCATGAATGTCAAAAAAGGACTTTATGTTTTCTCATTTGTTTCTTCGTTTAAAAAAAATGGAGATACATGATCTTTCTTTCCCTTCCCTCTTTCTTTTTCCATTTCTGCCCTCATTCCTCCCTACATGGACCTCTTTTGAAATGTGGATGAAGGGAATGATCTTACTGCCAGTTGAACCACAATGACGCTAACAGTTGAGGGAAAATCAAGCCTCCTAGAAGGAATTTTGCCTGTCACCTCTGCAGAGATTTGTGTTCTGTTGAGCTTTATGACTAATGTGGGGTGTGGTGCTGAAACATAGAGCAACACTGGCAGAAATAACCCTTGATACCTTGGTACGTTGGTGTTGTCCCCACGGGGAATTGCCCAGGACAGGAAGATACCATGATGAAATTAAATTCCTTGTGTTCAAATGATATAACTAAAGGAAAAGGAGATAGATGTTCTTCCTCATACAGCACAGAATACTGCTGACTTGTTGAACCATTCACGTTTCTTTTTATAGAATATTTTGATCTCTGTCCTGATA
This sequence comes from Physeter macrocephalus, assembly GCF_002837175.3. Classification (NCBI taxonomy): domain Eukaryota; kingdom Metazoa; phylum Chordata; class Mammalia; order Artiodactyla; family Physeteridae; genus Physeter; species Physeter macrocephalus. The sequence goes on from NC_041221.1 coordinate 30,373,948, forward strand.
GTTGGATGTATACGGGAGGCGCCTGTATGGTGGTGGCCTCTTGGCTGTGTGAAGTGATTTTACGCTTAGCCGTGGCGTTTCACAGGTGTTCCCTCCCCTGTCTTTTGTCCGATGGCAGTGTTTGTGGTCTTTGTAGTACAGGTTACACGTGGAAGGCTCTTTCTCTTATATTTTGTTCAGTAGGTAGACACTCATTTGTTCCGATTTATGAATGAGTTTTTCCTGGAGAGTTGGTAACTTTTGCTTGGCATATGACTATTTTTTTTTCCGTCATTATTCTTTTAGGGACTTTTTCTTATGTGCTTGCTCATTTCCTGCAGCTGGACGTGATTTGTCAATTATTTCAACAAGCCTGTCCCCTTCTTCCCATTAGTCAAGAAGAACAGGATAGAGGGTAAGCGGCCAGTCTTCCAACAGAATCCATTTCTCTTTCACTTTTCCACTACATTTCCCCTCTCACTCTTCTGTGTTGAGTCTCTGGAGCAGACCCAGATTATCTGAAGGAATGGCCATTTCATTCATTCATCAATTTCTTCAATCAGCACCTGCTAGTTCTATCATAACTTCAAGACCTATTCTGAAAGCCTGAGTTAATGCTAGAAGACAGACACCTATGAAATGAACATTGGAAGGGAAAGGGGAGAGATGGGTTGAAGTGTGCAAAGAGGAAGGAATCAAGGAAGCAGAGGTAGGAGAGAATATGGGATTGGAAAAAAGAACAAGGGAATTCCCTGGCAGTCCAGTGGTTCAATCCCCGGCCGGGGAACTAAGATCCCGCAAGCCACAATGTGAGGCCAAGAAAAACCAAACCCAAACAAACAAAACCCCCCAAAATTAATTTAGAAGCAACTATGTGCAAATGATTCTGCCAGGACCCTGAGCGTGCAGAACAATTAGTCTTATTCTCTTATCTCCAAGAATTTACAGTTAAGAGCAGAAATCAGACTTTAAAATATGGGAAGACTTAATTAGCTATACTTGTGTCCCGAGATACACATGAAGATAACTTTTAAAAAGTAGTTATGGGCTTCCCCGGTGGCGCAGTGGTTGAGAGTCCGCCTGCCGATACGGGGGACGCGGGTTCGTGCCCCGGTCCGGGAAGATCCCACATGCCGCGGAGCGGCTGGGCCCGTGAGCCATGCCCGCTGAGCCTGGGCGTCCGGAGCCTGTGCTCCGCGACGGGAGAGGCCACGACAGTGAGAGGCCCGCATACCACAAAAAAATATAATAATAAATAAAAAGTAGTTATATTTTACTTATTAAAGAGCTTCGGTTGAGTGGAATAACAAAATCTAAAAGGCTTAAAATTTGTACCGTGTTGCTTAGAAATCCCTTTTCTGTCTTGTAGCCCAGGCTGGGGGCTTTGCGACACCCAGGACAATGGGAGACAATCCCTGGCTGTGCCCCATCCTCTCCAACCAGAAGTCAGGATGCTTGCTGCCAGGTAGCTGGGAGGGAGAAAGGACGTATTTTCTCCTCCCTTCCAAAGCTGTTAATGCTCTGTTCGCCAATCACCTATTATAACAATTGATCCCTGTGTGAATTGGATACTCATTACATCTTGCTGAGCAAGGCACGTACCCCAGCAGATTTCCTTTACAAACGACCTCTTCTCTCCCCTAATGGACACTCATCCCCGAACCAATTGTTGGTCCAGGTCACTGGCTCACAGCCTCCAGACACAGACCCAGTCGTTGGAGCAGGAAAGCGAGAGGGACGTTACTCCATGAAAGACAGCAGTGTGCTTTGTCATATGGCAAACGCTCACGCATCCCTGAAATGCTGAAGGAAGTCAGAGAAAGGAAGTTTGCCAGCGGGGTGCTTGTGATATTTTTGGCAGGGATGTTCTCACTACCTGCCACTTGTGTTTGTGTCTATGATGATGTTTACTGCAACTTGAAAAAGAATAGCTACTAAATTAGGATATGATGAACTTCTCAGCTGGAGAGAGAAGTGGATCCAACAGAGAAACAACGTTTGGGACTTGAGATACTGTGTTCTCTTTGAGGTTACATTTAGACGTTAGGATAAGCAAGGGAAAAAACACTTGCAGAAGACAGAAACAGCCTGGCTGTGTCCAGTCCATGTAAGAAAAATGGAAATGTTTGACGTGAGCTTTACAGTTGTTTTGTCTAAAAAGATTAAGGGCTCTAGGCTTTTGTCCACCTCCTCATCATATCTTTTTATCCCTTTAGTTTGGTGGGTTTTTTTTCTCAAGATTCTGCTTTATTTCAGCAAGTGTTTAGTGGTTCTGGGTGATAGATTTACTATAAAACTGTTTGAGATTTTGATCACTTTTGAAGACCAAGGGCTTTTGGGGGTTGTCACTGAAAGGAGTTTGAAAGCTCTGAAAATCTCTTCTCTCTGCCTTCAAGGGATAAAATCGCACCACAAATACGATTGTTTTTAGAGTTGTCAAGAGCCTCTAGCAAAACAGTTCAACACAGTTTAGGCCTGGGCTGGAAGGAAGAGATGAATGGTTTCCTCAGAGGAAAGTGACTGGGGGTCTAGACGGAGGAACCTCAGGGCAAAACCCCGCTCCCTGGAAGGATAATTAGCGTGTAGAATGGTGAGCAGAAACTGTGCTCATAGAAAGTTCCCTGTAATTACCCCATCAGGAATGTTCTCAGGACTAAATTGAAGGGGTTGTGGGACCACTGAAGGATCTATGTTTGGCCTTTTATCCTAAGGAGAATCTCACCAAGGCAAAAATCCCTTTTCTTTATACTTTGCCTATCAGGAGAGTAATATCCAAAAGCAGTGGTTCATTTGTTAATCCACATTTTAGATCTCTCTACATTCATACCCACACACACCACATATAAGTGATACTGAATGTGATTATATTGAATATGTTTAATAAAGCACAGTGCATAGAAAGGTTGTTTAAAGATGTTAAAAGTATGTGTAGTATCACTCCAATGATATTTGGGGGTGAGAGATGTTTTCAAAAACAAGACACTAATGATAATAAAAGGCATTTTATTAAATTAGACCCTTGAATGTAGTAAATATACACAATGGAATATTACTCAGCCATAAAAAAAGAATGAAATAATGCCTTTTGCAGCAAGTTGGATGGACCTAGAGATTATCACACTGAGTGAAGTTAAGGCAGACAGAGAAAGACAAATATCATATGGTATCGCTTATACGTGGAATCTAAGAAAATGATACAAATGCACTTATTTACAAAACAGAAATAGACTCACAGACATAGAAAACAAATTTATGGTTACCACAAAGGAAAGGGGTTGGGAGGGATAAATTTGGAATTTGGGATTAACAGATACAGGCTACTATCTATAAAATAGAAAACCAACTAGCACCTACTGTATAGCACAGGGAACTATATTCAGTATCTTGCAATAACCTATCTTGCAATAACCAATGGAAAAGAATCTAAAAAAGAATAGATATATATGTATAACTGAATATATATTCTAATATATATATTCTATTCTATAGATTCTAATTCTATTCTATAGATTCTAATATTCTATATATTCTATTCTAATATATATATGTATAACTGAATCACTTTGCTGTACATCTGAAACTAACACAACATTGTAAATCAACTATATTTCAACAGAAATTTTAAAAAATAAATTAGACCCTTGAAAACTCATTGAAGAACCCCCCCCCCCCTGCCCCCCAGTCCCCGACCCCCTTTTTATTTCTACTTTATCTCAGAGTTGAGGAATTTGGGATTGGGATTTTACTATCCAGACTCTTTTTTTTCACCCCCTATTTGTATGAGAACAAAAAATAACTCTTACGGAATTTGCTCTTCAAGCCCAAAGTCACACATATTAACCCGGCTACCTCTTCACCTGCCGCCGGACTCGGGGGCCCGCCCCCTTTGCCTTAGAATCCAGGTGCCGCCTTCCTTTCACTTGGCCTTTAACACCGAACAATCGATTTTTTTCCTGCTTCTCCGTTTGCCCTCGGGGGCTGAGAAGTTGTTTTACCGGTTGCTCATTTCTGACTGGCTTCTCCCTGATTCTTTCCTTCTGAGGTTCACTATTTTGCCTGTTTTCTGATGTATTAGTTCAAAGACACGTGAGAAAGAAAATGTTATTTATTTTAAAACTTGTTAAGTGAGTAATCAGTCAACTGCCTCAAACTTAGAAAATTCTTTTTTTGGGGGGGGCCACGCAGTTTGTGAGATCTTATTTCCTCGACCAGGGATTGAGCCCGGGCCCACGGCAGTGAAAGTACTGAGTCTTAACCACTGGACTGCCAGGGAATTCCCAGAAAATTCTTAATTCTCCATGGCTGTGTTCATGTGGAGAGATGCCTTCGAGATACACATCATTTAAAAAATTTTGGGAAACCAGTGGTGCAACTTATTTCTCTAGGATACTTTTAAGCAGAGCCCCTTTCCCTTTCCTGTCCAATATTTGATTATATTAAGAACCATAAAAATGCACCTCAGGCAGTCTGGTGGGTAGTGGACTGACACAGAATCAGAACCGACAGCATTTACAAATTTAATAATTGTAGGTTGAAAAAATGGAAAATTAAGTATAAAAAGATAGAGGCTTCCTTGCTCTAGTAACCCATTACCCTTATAATGATCATCACATTGACTGAAACCATCAAAAAAGCAAAGGACAAATTCATAGAGACAGAAAGTGGGTTGGTGATTGCTAGGGATTTGGCAAGAGGTAGGGAGTTGGTGTCTAATGGGCACAGAGTCTCCATTTGGGAAGATAAAAAAAGTTCTGGAGACGGATATTGGTGATGGTTGCACAACAAAGGCAGTATACTAGTACCACTGAACTGCACAGTTAAAGATGGCTACAAGGGCACATTTTATGTATGTATACCACAATAAATAAAGGCAAAAAAAAGAAAGAAAAAAAAAAGGAGTAATTCTAGGACTGGCTACAGGATGTCACCGTTGAATTAACCGGAACGTTTGTTGTTTGAGCCTTAGCAGAGAACAGGCGATAGTCCTCCTGAAATTACTGTTGGGGCATTATCTCTGCAGAAAGAAATGAGGAAAGAAATTTCAACAGCTTAGCATTTATAGGGTACACAATTGGGAGTAAAACACATGTGAAAAATATCATGATTGAAGGCCTTTATTTAAAGTGTGGTGAAGGCCGCTGACTCATTGGATAACTGGAGTCTTTGGGGCTTGAGTAATGGCCGAGCCAAGAATCCTGGAGTCAGTTAGACTCTTTCTTCCTTGGCGGAAACAAAAGGGGGTCAAGTCAATTCTATCCCACTCTATCTTGTGTATTTTATTCAACAATGATTTTTGACCAACCCCAAATTCCTCCAACGAGGGAGGAATGTTCAGTGTTTTTGTAACCTTGACTAACGGTGATATTATTCCAAGCAAGGAGGCAAACCCCTATGGAGGCAAGAAGTGGAAAGGAAAGAGCTAAATCGGGAATCTGTTTTTGATCCCAGCCGGATGATGGATGTCTTACAAATGCGGTCAGTGCTACTTCTGATCTCACCCTGAGCAAAGACACTCTTTAACCAGCTGGGCAAACTATCTGGACTCAAGTGTAAAGCAACTTGACTGACTCAAGTAAATACCTGAAGAAAGTCAAATTATTCTGATAATGATCTATACTAATTATTTACCTTCCTGAGGTTGCATTTATTTCTGAGTGTTTTCTGGTTGGGGTAAAATGATAACTTATGAATCAGGAGCTTGAAACTGCCATGGCTAAGAGTTGCTGTTTTCTGTGAAGTTGTGGTACTAGATTAGCAGGAATCTGGTCATCTTAAAGTGCGGCTGAGTATACTCAAGCAGAGATATTCTGGAGCCAGACTTCCTGGCACTAATCCCGTGTCTGCCTCATACAAGACGGGACTTCAAGCACTTGCCCACATCTCTGTGCCTCGGGTTTGTCATCTCTAAAAGGAGGAGGACTGCAATAGATCTTACATCATAGGTTGCTATGAAACATGATTTAAAACCTGTAAAGTGCTCAGAACAGTGCCTGGCATGTAGGAATTAGGCCGTAAAAGTTCGTTGTTATTACCATTAATCATTGCTTCTTTAGAGGAAGACGTGGCTAAAACAGTGAGGGTGAAGGCTGGTGTGGTAGGTCTGTTGCCTGTGATTCAGAGACCCTTTTGTGTCCGCATTGGAGAGTTCAAAACTCAGGGGACTGTATCAAATCATTAAGTGCATGTTAAACATATTACAATTTTGGTTCTCAATTACACCTCAATAAAGTGGAAAAGAAGGGAAAAAACTCTCCGTGGCTGCTGTACACATGTATAGCTGAAAATAAAACACCGTTTTTGTTGTTGTTGTTTTTTGCGGTACGCGGGCCTCTCACTGCTGTGGCCTCTCCCGTTGCGGAGCACAGGCTCCGGACGCGCAGGCTCAGCGGCCACGGCTCACGGGCCCAGCCGCTCCACTGCATGTGGGATCTTCCCGGACCGGGGCACGAACCCGCGTCCCCTGCATCGGCAGGGGGACTCTCAACCACTGCGCCACCAGGGAAGCCCCTAAGATACTGGTTTTAATGAACCATTCCTGCATTCACTCACTTATAGATTCACCATGTGCCGGGCATTGGGGAAACCAAGTCAATCATGACGTGACTTTCTGTGATGCTCAGTCCGGTGGCAAAGACACTTACCTGAAGAGATTACTATGCAATATGTAGGTGCAAAGATAGAGGTATGTACAAGGTATCACTGAGATGTGATGGAGGGGCTGGGGAGAGTGTGGAGGAATAGTCAGGGGAAATTCCTGGAAGTAATCCCCCAAATATGTGTTTGGTCAAATAAAACTTGATTAAAAAAATCAGTAAGTGTTTCAAACCTGTGTCTCTAAAAGGTAAGGATTGTCTCTCTCTCTTATAAAGAAAATACTATTATTACCCCTAAAAGTAATAATAATGGTTGCTTAACTATAGTATAATACATGGTCGATTATCAATAGTCCTCTACATATCACATTATTTTTTAGTTGGTTTGAATGAATCAGGATGCAAAAGGTGTATCTTGTAATGGGTCTCTTAATCTTAACTGTCCCTTAATCTATATTAGGTGCCCCCTCCATTTCTCTCTCTCTCTCTCTCATTCCATATAATCTATTTGCTGAAAAAACTGGGTTGTTTATCTTGTAGAGTATTCCATAGAGGGATTTTGCTAATTGCATCTTCATTTTCCTTTATTTCTTCTATTTCCTATAAATATCGTGTTTGATTTAAAGGCTTTTTCAGATTCAGGTTCAGTTTTTTGAGGGGGAGGGTGGTAGATGGGCTGAGATTACTTCACAGAGAGTGTGGGCCATATCCTTCCGAAGGCACATGGCCGATGGTGGTCTCTCTTTTAGAGCTGTTTGCAGCCATTGATGGTCAATGGTTAGGGCTATTCATTCATAAAGGTTGTAAAGTGGTCCTATTCTAATTTTATCTTTCCTTCTTTGGCTGGAATCCCATAGAGAGTAATTTCCCCTCATTTATTATTTGCTTACTTAATAGTATATAGAGTTGGTCTAGGAAAAGCAAGTCAAGTGCTTGGTTGAAAATCCACATTAACAGTGGCCCTGTGGTTCCATAAGACCCACAACCTTTAATGTCAGTAAAATTCTATTCAGCAAACAACTTTACTAAAGCAGGAAGGTGAACCGATGGGGTTTTATAAATACTTGGCATGAGAAGAAGAACTTTCTGCTTATAACACAGCTTTGAAAACACTCTAGGGCTTCTCTGGTGGCGCAGTGGTTCGAGTCCGCCTGCCGATGCAGGGGACGCGGGTTCGTGCCCCGGTCCGGGAAGATCCCACATGCCGCGGAGCGGCTGGGCCCGTGAGCCATGGCCGCTGAGCCTGCGCGTCCGGAGCCTGTGCCCCGCAACGGGAGAGGCCGCAACAGTGAGAGGCCCGCATACCGCAAAAAAAAAAACTATCTTTCCACCAAGCTTTTAGTAAAAATAGTTTTTTTTTTTTAACAGCAATTACAAAAAGATAATCTTGCTGAACTGAAATCCTAGACTACATCTGATATCATTTTAGTTTTCAGTGACCTACTTACGGCGTGGCATGATTTACAGTTGAGGTTTATGGCTTTAGCAAAATAATGCTTTGGTCATTCACTCAAAAAGAAAAGAAAATCCTCTGTTTTCTTCTCCAGTATGGAATGAAACTTTTAAACAGCTGCGGTTAAGTCATCATTAAAACAATTTTGTACCTCAGACCTAAAATAGACGTGCACCTTAGCATTGATGTATACAGAGCCTGAGTTTCCTAAAGGGCAAAGGAAAAATATATTCCCATGACTGCGTTCAGGATGAGTAAATTACACAGACACACACAAAGGCTAATTAAAAATGGAACATTTAAGAAGCATTGCATTTTAGGTGTTTGGTGAAAGTCCCTTTTAAACTTAAGTCCCAAGTGAAATCAGTTGTTTGCATTTGGTTGGTGACATGAAACATTAACAGTAGCAGAAACAGGGGTAACCTCTGAGCTGCTGGGTGGACCCCTGTGTGACCTCAAAGTCCCAGATTCCTTCCAATGGGAGACCGGTCACCCCAGATCCTGACCAGTTTTCCTCTTGCCCTCTCCCTCCAAATCACTTAACTCCTTTGTCTCCAACTACATTAGATCTATTCAGTGTTTCCTCTTTTAATGCCTCCACAATTTCTTAACATCTACAAAGAGCAGATTGATTCCCACCCTGCCAGCAGGAAGCAGTGGGGTGTGCGTATTGAACGGGCCCCAGCTTGAGGAAGAAGCCAACAAGGGGAATATTGTCTTTCTTTTCATTCTTTCTTTTATTTTTTTAGAGCATTTTTCTTTCTTATCCAGATTAGTCTGACCTCAGCACAAGACAACTATATATTACTTTTAACAGCAAACTTGAATGTCGCCTGGGTTGCATTGGTGGTTTTCCATGAATGTAATACAGTAATCCCAGTGGAGCTACCTCAGCCACTTACTACTCTTACCCTGATAAAAATACTTTGTTGGGGCTATTAGGACGTCTTTTATTTTTAATCCAGCTGAAAATGGAAGCATTACAGAGCTTAGAAATATTAATGAGAAAATTCTCTACTGTCCGTGGCAGAGCACCCCACTCGTGCCGGGATAGAATAAAAGCATTTTGCCCCAGTTCTACCTCCTCAGAACCATCTTGACTGAAGCTTTCAAGCGAGGCTTTTAAGAAAGAATCATATGACACACACGTATACAAAATGGAAATACCCTGGCAGATAAAATTAGCATTCTCTTATTGCACCTGTAGCAAACGGTTATAAAAGGAGTTGCTAAATAATGTACACCCTCTGATGATCTAAAAGCCAGCTGTGCTCTTTCCTATTTTAAAAATCCTGAGGGTTAAAGCCTCATCTAATCCTTTCTTTGTCAGAGTTTCTGTCAAATGATCAGACCCTTGGGCATTTTTTCACTCAGGACGCATGGGTTGTACTGAATCATAAGCTACTTTATGAACAGATTGTCCATAAGCCTTGTCGAACCTTCTAGTGTTTGTTTATTAACAGATAGAAATGGACTTGCCCGTCTTACCCTTGTTCTAACTAAATAAACCTGTGCCAAAACCCAACTGGGTACTTAAAACAGATGGTTCTCGTCTTTCTAAAGACGTGACTTAACGATCCTATTTTACCTCTAGGCACAGTCCTGTCAGGATGATTTGTGAGATGGCACAGTCATCGTAAGTAGGAATCACCTGCAAAATGAGTTTTACTTGTTTGTTTCATGAAAACAGAAAGAAGAAGTCCCCCTCTCTTGTGGTCACCCTGTGGAGGCCTGAAGGAATCCCACCCCAGATTTGGTTGGGAGGCCAAGGCTGATACCACCCAAGCGCCAAGAGGGTAGGAAAAGTTGGATCACTCACGTAGTGAGGCTTTCTGCGGGGAGCAGGGCAAGCTCCCAAACAGGTTCAAAATGGGCTTCAGAGAGCAGGGAAAGGAGGCCAGCTTGGCTCTTTACTATATTCGGAGAGAGCCAGAGGTGAGGATTTCCACACGCGTCCCAGAGCTTGTGTGGTTTGAACTTCCCACTGGTGTCAGAAAGGGGAGCGCCTAGGCTTCCTCATCAGCTAGACCAGATGGGAAGTGGGCGGAGAAGGAAAAGGGGGAGTGGTGACACGTGAGAACCGTCAGGGGTCAAACATCAAAATGGGGTCAGATGCCATATTACAGGTCACTTTACATTGAAGACCAAAGGCACTGTAAAAAATAGTAAATATTTTTAGACTCATTCCAAATGCTGCTTGAGAAGTGAAGGTTTGGCGGGGTATTTGGAAACCTTCTAAAGTTCTGCTATGTGTTTCCTTTTGGGGCTTTTAGGGGCAAAACAATGTATGCCGTCAGCCAATCCTCTCTGTTTCTGATAAAACATTTGGATACAAAGTCATAAAGTGTCTAGATTATTACTGAAGACATTTAAAAATTGTCGCATTCAAGCAAATCAACTCTTACTGTTGGTAGATTATTTTTCACTTTCTAACCTAAATCCTTTGGGCGCTAGGTCAAGGTACTTCTTGGTTCTCCCATTACACTTGATAGACTGCTGGGCCATCAGAAGGCCAAGGGACATTAGGGATTGTTTAGGAGGATCTTACTGATTATTTAGTTGGAGAAACTTGAGGCCTATAAGTGTCTAGAGTGTTAGCCAGGGTCACGCAAACTAGAATCCAAGCCGTGCGCCTTGTCTAATGCATCTCACCTAATTTAGATCAGAGGGTTTGGTTGTCATATTTTCCTAGGCTTTCAATTTTATTTGTTTTTTGTTGTTGTTGTTGTTGTTTTTTGCGGTACATGGGCCTCTCACTGTTGTGGCCTCTCCCATTGCGGAGCACAGGCTCCGGACGCGCCGGCTCAGCGGCCACGGCTCCCGGGCCCAGCCGCTCCGCGGCATGTGGGAGCTTCCCGGACCGGGGCACGAACCCGTGTCCCCTGCATCGGCAGGCAGATTCTCAACCACTGCGCCACCAGGGAAGCCCTAGGCTTTCAATTTTAATGCTTTCTCTGCAGGATGCTAGATTTTTTTAAAACTCATAAATTTTATATGTTTTTTCCCCATAATCATCTGTCTGAATATATTGCAGAATTTTTATATGAATTCTAAAGTAGAGATCCTGTATTTTAAATATTACACTGGAAATGTTCAATTGTATATAAGCATTGGGTAAGACACCCAATAACTTTTTGTTTAATTCCGTGTATTTTAATTTTTTAAATAACATTAAGTATTTTCTTTGATTTTTTTCTCCCATTTTGTGCTACATTCTAGGAGTTTTTAAAAAATAAACTTTTAATTTTAAGGTTTTTTAAGCTTTACATAAAAGTTTTGAAGATAGTACTAATGAGTTTACAAATACTCCATGCTCAGTTTGCCCTATCAATAACATCTTACGTTAGTGTAGTACATTTGTCAAAATTAATTAACCAATATTGTCGGTATTACTAACTAAAGTTCATACTTTATTAACATTTCCTTAGCTTTTTATCTAATATTACTTTTCTGTTCCATCCAGGACACCACATGACATTAAATCATGACTCCTCAGGCTCCTCTTTGGCTGTGACAGTTTCTCAGACTTTTCTTATTTTGTTTTGATATTCTTGACAGACTCAAGGACTCTTGACTGATGGAGTATTTTGTAGAATGTCCCTCAGTTGGGATCCATCTGATGTTTTTCTCATGATTTGACTGGAGTTATGAGTTCTTGGAAGGGACATGATTTATTACTCTTGATAGTAACCTTAATCACCTGGCTGAGATAGTGTTTATCAGACTAGGGGTAGGGCAGAATGTTCTGGAAACCCATCGATGCAAGACAGGAAGGACAGAGGGGTTTTTATGTACGATTTCTACACTCAAAAAGTTACTCCCTTCCGTATTATACTCTGGAAGAAGGTTCTTCTGTGCCACCTAAACTTAAGGGGTAGTTATGCTCCTCCACCTGCCAAGGGGGGGAATATGTACATAAATTATTTGGAATTTTGCATGAGAGATTTATCCACTTTCTATTTATATCTATCTATCTATCTATCTATCTATCTATAACGGTATGTACTCATGGATATTTATTTACTAATTTGGATTATAATCCAATACTACTTTATTTTGTTACTTGAATTGCTTCAGTTTTGGTCATTGAGACCTCTTTCAGTTGGCTACTGTCCTTTTGACATACCCCTTTCATGTTCTTTTTTTTTAATAAATTTATTTTATTTATTTATTTTTGGCTGTGTTGGGTCTTCGTTGCTGCACGCGGGCTTTCTCTAGTTGTGGCGAGCGGGGGCTACTCTTCATGGCGGTGCGCGGGCTTCTCATTGTGGTGGCTTCTCTTGTTGCGGAGCACGGGCACTAGGCACGCAAGTTTCAGCGGTTGTGGCTCGTGGGCTCAGTAGTTGTGGCTCGTGGGCTCAGTAGTTGTGGCTCTCGGGCTTAGTTGCTCCACTGCACGTGGGATCTTCCCAGACCAGGGCTCAAACCTGTGTCCCCTGCATTGGCAGGCGGATTCTTAACCACTACACCACCAGGGAAGTCCCCCCCTTTCATGTTCTTTTTAAAGCACTTTCTATTTTCCAGCACTATAAGATGCTCCAGTTTCATCCTGTACATTCCCTGTACTAGTCCTAGAATCAGTCATTTCTTTAAGCAGCATGATTTTTTTAAATCGAAGAATTCTTTTTTTACCTTGGCACTAGAAATGTGAGGTGTGCTTGTTCTACTGGGCTGTCAGTGCTTCTAGGTGGTCCACTCAGCCAACAGAGCAAGGAAATGTGTGTGCATATTTGAACCCTTGTATATACGTACATCTGTAAGTATTTCTGCATGTATCCACCTTTATATGAAGTTAAACATGGGTTCATACTGATGCCTCCAACTCTAATCCAGTACCACATGGATTATTCTAGCCTTCCCTTGTTTGTCTGTAACCTCCCACTCCAACAGAGAGAAACCTGGCTCCCACCATCTGCCACCCATTTATTTAATTGTTCAATCCCAGTTATACATGTGTAGTGGTTTCAGAATTGTTAATCTTTGGGGGATATTTATCTTGTTTAGGGATAATTTTTAACTTTATCTTTCAACCCATCTCCTGAGTGTTTTTTTCCCCCAATCTCTTTTTCATTTCCAACATCTCTTTTTCTTTCTCTAATGATTCTATTTTTAAAATGGATTGATACCATTACAGAGTCCAAGCTCGTAATGCCTGCTGCATGATGGGTCAATAAACTGAGAGATGAGGTGCTGGGGCAAGGACTAGCAACTTTATTTGGAAAGCCAGCAGACCAAGAAGATTGTGGACTAGTGTCCCAAAGAACGATTTTACCTGAATTAGAATTCAGGCTTCTTTTATACTAAAAGGGTAGGGAGTGTGGCTGGTTGCTGCAGACTTCTTGGTGCCGGAATCCTTCATTCCTGCAGCTGTCCACGTGGGTCTGGTCACGATGTTCCTATAAATCTCCAACAAGACAAGTGTTATTCTCTGTTCTGCAACTTCTTATCTCTACATGAATGGAAAAGTGTTATACCTTTAAAGGCCAGAGCCTTGAAAATGAGCAATCCTGTATATTTCAGCCTATGGGCAACGTTCTTTAACCAAAGAATGACCAAGCGCAGGCAACAGAGGACAAGGGTTCGAGTTCATGTTTGTTCTCCTCTGCTACAATAGCTTCTCTTCTCTTCCTAAGGGTATTAATTGCGGTTTACAGGATTCATTCCGTTCTCAGGATTGTCTCTGTTTCTTCTTCGGTTTGTTTGTTGATATTGGCCTTCGTCTTTTTGTCCTGGAGACTTTCTTCAAAAATCTGATGATCTTTGGCTACTTAAATATGTCCAATTGTGAAGCACAATGATTCAGAAATTACTAAAGTGCCTAAGTAAAACACTATCTAAATAATTTCCTGTGCTAACCTACTGAATGATTGGTTGTAATTATGAAAAGGAACGATATTATTATTGATGAGATGCTCATCTATTGGTGACTAAAAGAGACTCCCCGAGTTATAAGTCAGAATTAGGGACAGAATCTTATCTTTAAAATGTAAAATACCCTAGAGATTATAGTGATTACTATTTTTATACACTAAATAGCTAGCTAGGTAGATACAGAGTGAGGCACCAAACAAGCTGATTGGCAGCTGTGTGTCTTGGACTAGGACTTCTGGACTGTGGTGGGTGTCTTCAAGGTGGAGAGCCAGCATTTTCATTGGGGCGGGGCGTCCCCCAGAGGAGAGGAACAACGGTATGGTAACAAGTGCATTTTACACAATGAGTTAGTAAACACTCACAGGTACCAACCTCCCTACCCAAATTTCACGAAAAAATATTTAAATTTACTAAGTGCAAAAATACTCTGGTGTTGTCCATTTGAAAACTGTCATGACTCACTAAACTGATTCCACAGTCCAATAACGATTCAAGACCAAAACTTGAAAAATTTTAGTTCTAAAGGCCTCTCTGAATTGGCCTCTGTCTCTTCATCTTGATTTTTTTTTAACCACTCCCTGTCCAATACCCTTGTGATATCCAAACTACTTAAAATTCCTGAAAGTGCTATGATTTCTCTTGGTTCCATATTTTGTACGTACTGTTCTTCTGCCGGATAAGCCGCCTCACTTTTTTGCTGGCTAACTTTTTCATGTTCCAAAGATTCAGCACAGACATTATTCATCTTGGAACTCTCTCCTGATCTTTGCTTCTTTCCTATTTCCCACTCATCCCTGGGCAAAGGGAGTTTTATCTCATCCATTCTCTTCTTTCTTTGTTTCCATAGCAATTAATACATATGCTATGATCACACCTAACACAAACACACAGACACACACACACGCTAATATAACTACTGATTTTTATATCCGTATCTGCTCTAGGCTATATATTCAGACCAGGGTCTGTGTTTTATACTTTGTCCTTCTTTGTGCTTGGGGTCCTGAGCAGACAAGGACTTAGATGAGAATCAGGGACCTTCTACCTCCATGTACAAGACTTCTGGTATACTTTGTTGGGGCATTAGGCCAGATCCACCTTGACTCAGGAAATTATTCAGTAAACCCTACTACCCCTACCCTAAATCTGCATAAACACAGCCCCCTGAGTCTAGACCTCAGGCCCATTTGGAGCAACGCTGATTCCATAGTGGAGACAGTGAGCTGTGGGCATGGACCTCCAGGTCTGTTTCCAGAAAGACAACCGGCCTGTGGCTCTGAGTCATACATGCCCCCAGCATGGGAACAGGACTGGCGAGAGGACTCTGGGCTTGGGGTCATCTGGATAAAGCACTTCTCCTCCCTGCGTGTAGAAAGAGAGAAAGAAAGAGGTGGAGAAGGGGATAGAAACGTTTCTCCAATACTGCCTCATCCTGGATATTTATCGTAACTCTCTTTCCCCTTAGAGACCTGTGGCTCAGCGTATTCAGCGTCTCATCCTTATATTTGTTCCTTAGCATTTAGTAAAATATCCATGGGGGTGAGCTGTAAGCTCAGCATTTATGATTGGAAGCACAGATGTGGATAATAATGATGGGGTGAAAGACTAGAATTCATAATGATGGAACATACTATACTCAGGACAAGGTAAAGGGGAACAAAAGAAGGCAAAGAATACTAGAGTACAATATCTTGGTGACTGATGGATTTGAGTGGTTGCCTGCCTTTTAAAAAAATTTTATTTTTGGGCTTCCCTGGTGGCGCTGTGGTTGGGAGTCCGCCTGCCGATGCAGGGGACGCGGGTTCATGCCCCGGTCCGGGAGGATCCCACATGCCGCGGAGCGGCTGGGCCCGTGACCCATGGCCGCTGGGCCTGCGCGTCCGGAGCCTGCGCTCCGCAACGGGAGAGGCCGCAGCAGTGAGAGGCCCGCGTACCACAAAAAAAAAAAAAAAAAAAAAAAAAAAAAATTTATTTTATTGAAATATAGTTGATTTACAATGTTTTGTTAATTTCTACTGTACAACAAAGCGATTCACTTATACATATACGCACATTCTTTTTCATATTCTTTTCTATTATGATTTATCACAGGATATTGAATATAGTTCCCTGTGCTATATAGTAGGACCTTGTTGTTTATCCATTCTATATATAATAGTTTGCATCTACTAATCCCAAACTCCCAATCCATCCTTCCCCCACCGCCGTCCCCCTTGGCAATGAGTGGTTACCTGTCTTACCCAATATCTTAAATGGAAAGGAGATGAACATTATTAAAGAGGAAATTGAGGAATTGTGAGATCTATGTATTAGGAATGTCCTTAGCATGAGTGTTAATATTGGAAAAGATGATGGTAGAGGATTGAATGACTAGTGAGATTAAGTCATGCTAAAATAATTTGAGGGAACAACAGAACATTCTGGAGTCTCACAGATGACTCAACAGGAAGGACAGAGTGGTTATTATCTTAAAAGTAAATACTCTTTTATTAGACATGTATTTGTTTATGATTACTTTTGCAATTAACAAATGGCTTTGTTGTTGCTGTTCTGAAATATTTGCTTTTAGGATCAGAAATTAAGCTCATACCTTTAGGGACAATCATGTATTTTGGCTTAAAATACGAGTAATGCTTTAGAAAGGATAATGCTAGCAGTCATAACAAAGAAACTCCAAAATGTGCAATGGCGCAGTCATGATATGTTTATTCCTCACTTGTGTAAAGTTCAAATTGGGTGTTCCTGATTGGTGGATGTCTCTCACCCAAAGATGATTCAGAGAACTAGACTCCTTATATCTTGCAGCTCTGCTTTCTTTATCATGTGGCTTCCAAGGCCCCTGTGCTTAGCTCCATCAAACTGGAAGATGCAGTAAGAGAAGGTCCACTGCTTCTTACCAATTTGGGCAGGAAGAAACTTATATTATCTCTGCCCACATTCTATTGGTGAGCTCCAATTGTACAGCTTCACCTAGTCCCTGGTTCCCGAGTACTTCCCAGCAACAAAGTTATGATGAGAGAGAGCCCAGGTTTGGGCAGATAATTAGCCATCTTCCCAAAGACGGATGTTTAGGGGTCTTATGTATGCATCCATAATTTGTCAAAAAAATCAATAATTATTAAATTACATTAAAAATTAATTATAATTAAGTAAAATTAAGTAAAGTATAATTAAAATAATTAAAACTTTCAACAATTGTTGATTGATCAAGCAACAAAAGAATTAGTAAAGATAAAAAAGATTTGAGAATCTAATTAACAAGCTTGATTTTAATGGATACAAATAGAACCTATGGATACAAATAGAACCTATGAAATAAAATAATTAAAACTTTCAACAATTGTTGATTGATCAAGCAACAAAAGAATTAGTAAAGATAAAAAAGATTTGAGAATCTAATTAACAAGCTTGATTTTAATGGATACAAATAGAACCTATGGATACAAATAGAACCTATGGATACAAAAAGATTAAAACCACCCATTCTGCTTAATCACTCAGAGAAAAGTTACAAAAACTGATCATTTTCTAGGCCAAAAAGCAAGTTTTAGTACATTTCACAGCATTAGTATGATACTGCCCACATTCTCTGATTTTAAAGATAAGAATTACCCCTTGGGCTCTGCTCTGCTCATTCAGACGGGAGGGCTCGCATTCAAAACCAAAGCTCCAATAATCCTGTTACCAACTGCCAGGAACACAGGTTGCCATCTTCGCAAAGAAAAATGCTTTTTAAAGCATCGTTTTTACATATTTTAAAGATAATTTGCATATGGCAGTTATTCACATACTTATATTTTTCTGACAGTTTTTAAAACATCACCTACCCCTTTTGTTGCTTCATATTACCCTTTGAACTTGCAAGCCTAAAACGTTTTTTTACTTCACCCTTGTGATGGTTTCTGATAACTTACAAATTGAAGGTTGTTTATGAGGTCATTGGATTTGTAAACTTTGCCCTGCTCAGAATTAGGCAGCAAATTGTAGGACATAAGCAGAGCGTTGGGAACATTTAAAATAAATGTCAGGTTTATTACTATTCCATTAACTCTTACCAGAAATAACAGTATCTATTCATTGCAATAGAAGACCAGAAGTAATTTTCTTTTATATCGAGTAAAGGGCATCCTTCATTCAACTGTGAAATCTGACGAAGAAGGAAAGAGCTTAGCTCAAAAGAAAACATGAGTTAAGGTTATTTGGTAGCTAGAAATGTCCCCAATGTTATTTATTTTCTAACATAAATTTCCCAATGTGCAGAAACCTCTTAGCAAATCCTGGGTCCCAGTGCCTATTGTGTAGATCCTCAAAGGAAAGAGTGAAAAAACAAGCAAGGCTGTCATGGGAATCTTGACTTTAGATGGGGTGAGGGAGGAATCAGAATTACTCTACCTTAGTGATAGAAAAATTTAAGATAACTTCCCCTTTGTTTTACACATTAGGCTGATGAGACCTAGGTAGATGAAGGGTCCCCTAGATACTTCAGTTCAGACACTGGCAATAAAAAAAAAAGAAGAGAATGGTCTTTACACTAGACTATACCCTTTGGATGTAACAAAAATACACCAGAAGGAGAAGAAACGCAGCTGTCAGCATGGCAGGGAAGAGCCTGGAAGGGGATTACACAGATGTGCTCACAGATACAGTCTTTCTGTGTCCCTATTTCAGTAAGTCTGGGTATGTACAATCATTCACATATTCATGCATATCACTCAACAAATATTATTAAGCTCCTATTATGTGCTAGCTTTGGAAATACCTGGTTTCATGGAGCTTATCTTCTAATGGGACTATTCTTCCCCATGTTCAGCGTTTCCAGTGATAATTTTACAGAAACCTGCAACTAAGATGGGGTAGTTAATAAGGTCTACACAAAAAGTGCAGAAATGAGTACTTTTAAAAATCACCTGTCCCACTATACATATACCACAATGGCTAAAATATAAAAGTTGGGCAATGCCAGATGTTGGGGTAAGAATGTGGAGCAACTGGAACTCACATACATTGTTGAAGGGAATGTAAAATGACACAAGCACTGTGGGAAAACATCTGACGGTTTCTTGTACACTAAGCATTCATCTAATTTACAAACAAAATTCCAAGCCTAGATATTTATCCAAGAGAAGTGAAAATATATGTCTATAAAAATTTTATATAAGTATATTCGCAGTGTCTTTCATAATAACCAAAAACTTGAGACAGTCTAGGTGTTCATCCATAGGAGAATAAATAAGCAAACTGTGATATATTCGTGCAATGGATATACTTGGCAATTAAAAGAAAATGGTTGCAGTACTAAATATCATCTAAGACAATAATCAAAGAGGAAGAAATATGAAGAGAAACTTTTTTTTAAATAAACATGTCATCAAGAAAAGACACATCCGGCTTCCCTGGTGGCGCAGTGGTTGAGAGTCCGGCTGCCGATGCAGGGAACGCGGGTTCGTGCCCCGGTCCGGGAAGATCCCACATGCCGCGGAGCGGCTGGGCCCGTGAGCCATGGCCTCTGAGCCTGCGCGTCCGGAGCCTGTGCTCCGCAACGGGAGAGGACACAGCAGTGAGAGGCCCGCGTACCCCAAAAAAAAAAAAAAAAAAAAGGAAAGATACATCAAGGAGAGGGCTTCCTTTGTGGTCCAGTGGTTAAGAATCCTCCTTCCAATGCAGGGGACACAAGTCTGATCCCTGCTCGGGGAACTGAGATCCCACATGCCGTGGGGCAACTAAGCCCGTGCGTCTCTGTGCGCCGCAACTACTGAGCCCGGGCGCTCTGGAGCTCATGCACCACAACTAGAGAGAAGCTCACGTGCTGCGATGAAGATCCTGCATGCTGCAACTAAGACCCGGCGCAGCCACATACATACACACATACACATATACCTACATACATACATATATAGAAAAAAGAAAAGACACATCAAGGAGAAAAAGACTTCCAGACTGTTCCTTGTTCCTACTGATCAGCTGGGCTCCAATTTTGGGCCCTTGGTGTTTGATGCTGGAAAAATTGTAAAACTTCAATTTGGACAAATGGGGATAATAGTACGTGCTGCCTGATTTGTGGGAGCACTGGCAAAACTGAGGAGACGTGAACTCTCAAGAGCTGATATTGGTTTACTTGTTTCCACTCCAGCCAAGAGGGCAAGCTCTGCAAAGACGCTAAATTTACCCTTTCCCACCCAAGAATATTCCACATTTAGTTCCATTTTTAAGGCCTGTCTGATGAACTTTTCTTATGCTTAACTGCATTGACAGGGCTGTGTTAGTTTTGAACATTTGTGCTATATCCAAAGTATGGTAATTTATCAATTAGGCTGAATGAGAGTAAAAGGAAGAGTTTGAAGAGCTTTCAGGGAGACTGTAGTGTCCATTTGGGATCCATTTATATCTGATCCTTTAAGACTGGGAGCCATATTGGGTAAATGGAATTGAGGCTTGAAACCATAAAACTATTTTCTTTCTCAGCTTCCAATCACCATCCTTATGCCTGGGTCCCAACCCGCCGCGGCCCTCTTCTTTATTTCCTGCCAAGCCGGCTTGTCTTTCTCAGTTATTTGGTTTTGTTACTTGCTCTTGCTTGGCCCTGGATTCCAAAAGCATCCTTGTTTGTCTGGAATGACATGGAAACACCGAAAAAGAAAAAAGTAATCAAAAGTCCCTCCCCATCCTCTCTTCCTTTTGGAGGTTGGGAATATGAGAAAGAAAGGTAAAAAGAAAATGGACTGAGATTACAGCCAGTTGCTGGGGGCACAGCTGTTATTATTATTGGGTTAATGAAAAATTAAGGAGTTTATAGGACCTCTCTTCCAATGGGATTGAAATTGTCACATGAGACCAGAGGCTGTTCATTTAACTGAAGAAGCAGATTAAGACAGGGAATCATTTAAAAAAGTGATACAATTTCTTTGATTTAAAACATTTACAGGTGCAGTCTTGCCAATCTTTTGATACAGGGCTGAGGATTTTTTTGTTTTTTGTTTTTGTCTTCGAGTTTGGGTCTACTGATTGGAGTACAGTGTCATCTTTCTTGGGTAAATAACATTCCCTAATATACTATCTATGAGTTTTAACTTCAGTTTCCTTTTAATGGAGGGAGAATTTAAGGACCCCTGTGGAACCATCAAAGTACATAATCTAGATTTGGGGGGATGCCCCTCCCTCACCCACTTTAGTCATTCATGGTTGTTTCACCCATATTTGCTTTGACAGCAATGGTTATTTTCTCACTTTTATTCCATCTTTACACAGTATTCAACTGCGTTTTTGTAGAAAAGGTAATCTTTCTTTTCACATTCATGTCTCATTGGTTTTCATAATAGTTAACGGATTTAATCAAATCCTTAGTTAAAACAAGTCCAGTTCAGAGAAAAAGACTTGGGGACAAACACAGCTAATTTTGATAAGAACACGGCTATCTGCTTGCATCTGAAAGTTGCGGCTCTACAGGAGCCTGTTAGCTCCGAGCTTTCAGCATGTTATGTGTCCCAGTCATTTTGCTTTACAGATGGATTTGAGGGTTTGGGTTAACCCAACAAGCTGGTTAAGTGGAGGTCCATCAGGAAAACTTCCACTCTGCTATACGGCTTACAGAGCTGATTGTGGTTCCAGACTTGGAAAGTGGAGGCACTGGACCTTCATTGCAGCATGAAGATGGCTGGTTTACATGACTTGAGATGCTCTGGTAAAAATGCCTTTAGGCTCCATATTTCTACCTCACTGATATAAATAAAGTGAATGAAATTCCACTATTGAGTTCCTGTGATTTTGGACTAAGCGTTGCCTTCTACAGGTATTCTCTTTTAAACTAAAGTATATTTTTAACTGTTAACACCTAGCTTTTCATTAATGTCTTCTTTGAATAAGTTTATTGAATCAGTTTTACTGCCAGGAAGAGCCCTGGGAAGAGTAAAAGCATCAAGGCAAAGAAGGAGTACAGAAAGTAGAGTATTTTCTGAAGACAATCCTATTCATTACCTCATGAACCTGCCAAAAGCTGAACCTGAATGGGACCACTTTAGGAAAAAATGAGAGCAGTCTAGAAGTTTTGGGCATCTACCATTTTCCAACTCCGTGCTAGCTTCTGGGAATACAGAGGGATGCTAGGTGGTGAACTCTGTGATAAATATTTTTCAGCACACTACTGACCCAGAGTTTTACGATAGGCATACACGTAACTGTCACAAGTTTTAAAATGGAGGAATTTATACAATGCTTGACAGAAATGAGAATGGAGCAACTAATTTTGGCTGAGGGACTTGTGGAAGGCATCTAGGAGGGGTTTACACTTGAGCTGGGTCTTGGAAGATCAGTGCATGTTTGTCAGAACAGGAAGATGGGGGAAGGCACCCCAGGTGGAGAGAGAGACATGGAGCATGGACTATTCAGTGAATTAACATGTCATGTTTGAGCAATTGTCTTGTTATTGGATAAGCAGGGCATGAGGTTGTATTAGGCAGGGTTCTCCAGAGAAACAGAAACAGAACCAGTAGGATGTGTGTGTGTGTGTGTGTGTGTGTGTGTGTGTGTGTGTGTGTGTGT
>NC_041221.1:30396527-30448139 GCF_002837175.3 Physeter macrocephalus
GAGAGAGAGAGAGAGAGAGAGAGAGACAGAGACAGAGAGAGAGAGAGAGACAGAGAGACAGAGAGACAGAGAGAAACCAATCTTACAAGGTATCATATATCTTATATCCTATATACCATATGTATCTTATAAGGAATTGACTTGTGCAATTATGGAAGCTTAGAAGTCTCAAGACCTTCAGTAGGTAAGCGAGAGATTTGGGAAAGCCAGTGGTGTAGTACCAGTTCAAATCTGAAGACCTGAAAACCACAAGAACTGATGCTGTAGGTCCAGTCCAAATGCTAGCATTCTCAAGGGCCAGTGTTTCAGTTCTAATCCAAAGGCAAGAAAAAACTGGTGTCCCAGCTTGAAGGCTGTCAGACAGGAGAAATTCCCTCTTATTCAGAGTGCTATTCAGGGTAACTTTCATTCTATTCAGGCCTTCAGTGGGTTGGATGAGGCCCACCCACATGAAGGAGGGCAATCTCCTTTAATCAGTCTACTAATTTAAATGTTAAACTCATCCCAAAACGCCTTCACAGAAATAGTCAGAACAATGTTTGACCAAATATCTGGCACCCTATGGTCCATCAAGTTGACACATAAAATTAACCATCACAGAAGTCCTATAAGGTTCAAAGTGAAATCTTTGTTTTCTTCTCCTGACAGAACTTAGAACATGGGACAGCTGTCTCCAACCTAGATGGCCTCAGCCCCATTTGGACAGGAAGTTTCTAAATGCCTGTGAGCTGCTGTCAACCAAATCCACGTAGGTCAATGAAAATACCTCAAGTGGCCATGACTTCCACTGGTAATTCAAAAATGTTTCGTAAAAACGTGATCTTTGGGGGCTTAGTGTCAACCTATACCATCCGGTAATATTTGTAGCACTAAATTTGTAGAACTAAAATTATGCTGGAACAAAACACTGACAATCTGGGGGGCTATTTTCATATCATAAGTGTTGACTTGTTGAGCTGTGCTTGGAATCCTACACCCACCCCTTCCCACAAATATCCATGCCTTTTTGTTAAATATTGCACAACTAGTTAAATTATTTCCTCACTATAGACTGTGATCAGCTTGAGCTTGTGGAATTTAATAATGGACAGTGGTTTATTTAGCTGAAAACTTAAGGCAGCTGCAAGTTCATTCTATGCTGTAGATTGAATAACAGCCAGATTCCTCATTCGCACTGTGGCCTTGGAGCTGTAGGTATTTAGCAATGATAAGAATGATGACAATTTTAATAATAGCCAACTTGTATCAATTATTGATTGAACCAAGTTTGCTTTATGTTAATTAAATTATTGTCCTCAGTTTATGGGTGGATAAACTGAGACTTAATGGGTTTTAAACCTTATTTAAGCTTACATGTCTAGTTTTTTTTTTTCTTCCAGCTTTATTGAGATATAATTGGCATTCAGCACTATATGAGTACAGAATAATGATCTGACGGACATACATCATGAAATGATTATCACAATAACTTTAGTGAACATCCAAAATCTCATTTAGATACCAAATCAAAGAAATAGAAAATAAATATTTTTCCTTGTAAGCTTACACATCTAGTTTGCTGCTAAGATGCTAGACAATATTTGTTTGCTTTTATTAATGTTGATAGTGAACCCGAATGATTTCTTGCTCAAGATGGATTTCTTTATATCTACATTATCCTTTCTACCTATACGGACAAAATTAGTCAACTACTACCTGACAAAATTTCAAAATAACTTCTCTGTGTAAGAAAGAGGAGGGCTGTTTCTTGAGGGGTTTGTGGATTGATCATGAATGGAGATGCTTTCTGGAAGGGTAAGGAGCTGGATAATTCATTTAGCATAGTATTTCTACATTTCTGTGTAGAAAAAATATGTACATTCTTAAACGGGAAAAGAAACAAGTGAGTACAGAGAGAGGGGCAGAGGTGTGCTCACTGGCTTGTCCGGGCCGCGTGCTGATGGAACCCATGGAGCTCTGGTTTGCTTTGAGCCACGTACGTTTCCCTCTACTGGTCCCAGCCCTGGGAGTTGGACCCCGTGAAGAATCCCGCATCACAGGCTAAGATGATCATTTGGTCATATTGAGAGGAGACAAGCTCACAGACAGTGGAGGAAAAAACCCTCACCCTGGAGGAAGCATGGGAGTCATAACATCCTTCAGGCGCGCTCCAGGGTGCACCCGAGCCCCCGGGGCTCCCAGCTGCACGTCACGTGCCGAGCGCACAAAGGTCTCCGGTCAGTCACCTGTGCCTATTTATAACAGCCCACACAACCCTTTTTAAGGACAAAGAAAATAAAACACAGGGGACCGACTTAAGAGAAACAAATATTCTATTGAATGAGATGATATTTTTTGGTGTGTGCTCAGCATAAACTCTCTCAGCTCCGAATGGGAAAATAATGTTTTCCCCCAACACCACTAGGAGGAGAACGTAAGGGAGGAGTCATTGGAATATATAGACTAAGGCTCACACAACTGCCAAGTCCTCACTAAGAACTGATTCATTTATTCATTGATTCCTTCAGTCACTCTTGCAACCAGTAATTATTAATCAACTATAAATGCTAGACACCCTGCTCATGGCTGGGGAGACAATTCAGAAGATTTAACCTCTGCCCTCATGGAGCTCATGGTAGAGAAGAGGAAAGGGAGAATAAACAAATTTGTTTACAGCAGTCAACAGATAATTTTGCTTATAGTTCTACGGAAGAAACATGACAAGACATTACATTGCCATAGATTAGTGCCACGAGCAACCTTATCTAGAATTCCTAGAAGAGCTTCCCAAGGAAGTTACATGGAAACCCAGGTCTGAAAAGCGAGTTGAAATTAGATAAGAAAAGGGCAGATGGGTGGAGCTGTCCAAGTGGAAGGAACAGCTTGGTACCCAATTTTCATTGAATTGGCTGGGAGTTAATTTTAATAGCTTGCCTTTGTGAGCCCTTACTAAGTGCCAAGGTGAGGGCTCAGAGCTTTATGAACATTGTCACACTTAATCTTTTATTTCAGAAAAATTAAATGACAGTAAGTAGAAGAATTAGAACCAAGGTTGAAGTCCACATGGTACTTATAACATTTCAAAGGGAGAAAGAGAGGCAAGAAAGAGTAGGAGGTGGTGGGAATGCTTAATCTCAAGCACCAGCCTTAGCGCCTTTTCTCAGGCTCCATGCCTGGATCCATCCATCTGCAGCTGGAGTCTGGGACTCTGGTAGCTGATGCTAAAAGAGAGACTTCTGTGCTTCTCTAAACCACTGTCTTTGTCAGTTTGAGCCGCCATAACAGAATACCATAGATTGGGTGGCTTAAACACAGATATTTATTTCTCACAGTTCTGAAGGCTGGAAAGTTCAAGGTCAGGGTGCCAGCCTGGCTGGGTCTGCTGAAGACTCTCTTCCCGGTTTGGAGATGGCTGTCCTCTTGCTGTGTCCTTACGTGGTGGAGTGAAGAGAGAAAAGCGAGCTCTCACACTCTCATTAGATTATAAAAGCATTAATCTCATCATGAGGGCTCTATCCTTATGACCTAATTACCTCTCCAAGTCCCCCTCCCCAAATACCATCACACTGGGGGATTAGAGTTTCAACGTTTGAATTTTGGGAGACACAAACATTCAGTCTATCGCACCGCGCATGTCAAATTCCTGATCTCCAGTGCTGAGTCCTGCCTTTCAGGCACTGTTTCTACAGCAGTCCTTTTGGAACATTGTCCCCCCTGCAAGATTGGCTTTGATGTCTGCCAAGTCTCATGGCTAATGGGTGGGGAGTGGGTGTAGTGATGGTCCGTGATAGTGGAAGAAGTGGGTAGGAGTATCACCACACAAATAATGGGTCCGGGTCATGGACTGATGGAAATTGAAACTTAGCTCAGCCCTAAGACCTGACTTCTAACTCCTAGAAGGAATGGTCTTCTGTTAAGTGGTTTCTTACTGAGGCATCCACCCTCCGCAAAATGGGACTTATTATATCTGAAACTGTCAAGTCAGGGGTCTTAAGGGGCTTCATTTTTCTGAACAATTCATTTCCCGTTAGTTGGAGTAAGGCTGCTTGAGCAGAGAAATTTTGTCCAACCAATAAAATTGGGCAAGGGAGGCTCCAACCTGATCTCGGGTGGCCTCAGCCTGCAGCGGCTTGAAGCAGGATTTCAGTTCCCCGGCCAGAGACTGAAGCCAGGCAGCAGCAGTGAGAGCACTGAATCCTAGCCACTAGACTACCAGGGACCAGTGCCAGTGACAAGGCCCTGTCAGCCTTGTAGAAATAAATTTCCACAAAGAGCTGGAAAGTAGTGAAACAAGTAAAGTGTTCATTAGGAGTTAAAAGGGTATGTGTGGTTAGACACGCAGGTGGACTCAGAGAAGGAGTCGTGCCCTCATGGTAGTTTGAATCACTTATGTGGGGCATTTCTTCCTGGTTTCCTTTGGCCAGTAATCTTGCTTTACCTGGTTCTGAGTCCATATTTGGTTTATCTCAGGGTCTTGCCACGTACGCGTGCACATCTCTTAACCAAGATGGATTCCAGTGAAGAGGCCTATGGGTAGGTTGACGTCACTCCCCTTTTGACCTCCCAGGAGCCTTTCTGCGCATGTGTAGTCGGGAAGGTCGCCTTGACCTCGAGATGAGAAATATGTGGTCTCTATCTGTTATCTGGGCAGGGCTCAGCTCCTCTCTCTTTTTTTTTTTTTTTTTTTTTTTTGCGGTACGCGGGCCTCTCGCTGTTGTGGCCTCTCCCGTTGCGGAGCACAGGCTCCGGACGCGCAGGCTCAGAGGCCATGGCTCACGGGCCCAGCCGCTCCGCGGCATGTGGGATCCTCCCGGACCGGGGCGCGAACCCGTGTACCCTGCGTTGGCAGGCGGACTCTCAACCACTGCGCCACCAGGGAAGCCCCTCAGCTCCTCTCTTGCTCCTGCTCTTTTGAAGTATCTGTCCACAGGGGACAATCTCCAGCTACTCAGCCTGGGGCTCATCTATCTCCTGCCTCAAACCCAATAAGACACATTGGCAGGCTGGCCTCACCATCATTTACCCAGAAAACCTTGATCCCTGTTGCATTGGGAGTGATGAGGCCCAAAAGGAAATTCCAAGAAGTGATATTGTTTTTGGCTATGTGTGAGTGGTGATATTCTCAGTCAAACCAATTCCTAACTTTTTTGGTTTACCAGTGCTGTTTTAGAATCTTATGAAACTATAGACCCTTTTCCCAGAAAAAGGTGCCACACACAACATTTTGCATATAATTTGGGGGCGTATAGTCCCATCCATGGCACAGAGGATGAACATACTTGGTATGTACATTGCAGTGAGTAAGGATGCCAGGATAAACTGATGACTGTCTCAAAAGATTCTTCTTTGACATTGAAAAATCCAATTTGGAATAAGTCGTGGTGAAAATAATTGATTAATCATTTTCAAGGGATGAAGCAAACCTAATTGATCTTCTTGTGATGCTTAATTTGGAGTCTGTAGTTATATTCTTTCAGGAAAGGTGATACACAAAAAGATATCTCTTAATACAATGCTCACTTTTTAAACGAGGTCGTGGAATATCTCAGGGGAGTAGCAGAGAGACAGCCCTCAATAGTGTGCTTAAATTACCTCACTTCTAATGAGAACAGTGAGACGCTTAAAAAAATTTACAATTGCTAAATCTGTATGAATTTTAAAACTAAAAATGAAATAGGAAGTCTAGAGGTCTCGTCCCAGTTCCTGTAATTGTTAGGCCTTGACACTAAAGGGAAAGAAAAAGACCGCTGTATTAACCTTGGCTCTTCCCACGTCTCTAAAACGGCAACGCCCTTAATAACCGTGAAAGTCAACAGCCTGAAAAAAAGCCAGCCCTGGAGCTGTAGACAGTGCTGCATATTTGAACTGGAATTCTTAATTCTCTACAGCCTGCGGCCTTTAGTCATCATGAGTTGCTCCGTACAGGCAACTCATGAGTGTCTATGTGGCAGAGATCAGAAGACGACTCTTCAGAACAGTCCAAAAACATAAGTTAAAACCACGGTGATCTGACAGTGTGAAAACAGGAAAATTACATTGTACCCTAAACACACCCTTGCCCAAAGTAGTTGCTGGGAATGCTCTGTTTTAGTACCTGTAGACTTCAGTTTTCCTTTTGAAAAAATATTGAGGAGAGGGTTTAGGATGGAGGACGGCCTTGAATTTCTTCACCTGTTGGTCAGCTTCCTCTGGCTTTTTGTTCTTTTTCCTGATAACTCACTGGGCTTGACAGTAAGTATTGTGATATATCACCTCCCTGGGTGGGTGTGTGTGGGGGAGAAGAAATCAGTGCAATATCGTGTAAGGCCCATGGTTCACATAGCCCCATCTGCCCCCCTTCCCTAGCCCCGGCGTTTTCTCCTGAGAGCAAGGAAATTAGGGGGTTCCACCTCCTAACCCCCGATGACCTTCAAAAAAAATGCCCCTTTGATGCTTCCCTGAGAAGCTTCGAAAATAGAGCAAGACAGGGCATTGAGTTTTTTGAGTGCATGTGAGTGCCTTGATTCTAGATTTAAAACTAGCCCTCTATGATAAACCATAATGAAAAGAATATTTTAAAAAAGAATGTATGTATATGTATAACTGAATCACTTTGCTGAACAGCAGAAATTACCACCACATTGTAAATCAACTAATACTCCAATTAAAAAAAAGAAAAAGGGATTTCCCTGGTGGTGCAGTGGTTAAGAATCCACCTGCCAATGCAGGGGACATGTGTTCGAGCCCTGCTCCAGGAAAATCCCACATGCCGTGGAGCGGCTAAGCCCATGCGCCACAACTACTGAGCCCACGTGCCACAACTACTGAAGCCCACGTGCCTAGAGCCCGTGCTCTGCAACAAGAGAAGCCACTGCAATGAGAAGGCCATGTACCACAAAGAAGAGTGGCCCCTGCTTGCCGCAACTAGAGAAAGCCCACGCGCAGCAACGGAGACCCCGCGCAGCCAAAACCAACCAAATAAATAAAGAAAAAAAAATTAGCCCTCAACACCAAATTCCCATGTTAAATTACTTTTATTTAATCTGTCCAATCAAACCATGAGGCAAAACGAAATGACAAATATTGGCCTACAGAATCACTCCAAATCACAGAGCAGTGGCAATGAAAAAAAATGGAACCATATGAATTATCTCCCATTATCCAGTGAATCTCTTATTCTCCCAGAGAAACCAAAGACTGCAAAGTATATGTGTTTTCATCTTGTTGTCACAGAAAAATTTAAAGGTGGGAGAAGGAAGGAAGAAAGGAAAGAGAGAGAAAGAAAGAAAGAAAAAAGT
Organism: Physeter macrocephalus; assembly: GCF_002837175.3. Classification (NCBI taxonomy): domain Eukaryota; kingdom Metazoa; phylum Chordata; class Mammalia; order Artiodactyla; family Physeteridae; genus Physeter; species Physeter macrocephalus. The sequence goes on from NC_041221.1 coordinate 30,403,784, forward strand.
GAGAAAGAAAAAAAGAAAAGAGTAAGAAAGGAAAAAAGAAAGAAGTTTCTTTTTTTCCATATGGAAATTAAATTCCAACTTCCCTTCCTCATTTGTTGTTAAATTTGCAAGACTATTATCCCAATTTTATGAATTAGTACACGGAGTTTGGCTAGGAGGGCATCACAGGACTGCTGGCTCAGAGCTCTTGTTCTTTTCTGCATCATCCTCTGCAGGGAGGTTGATTATTTCCCCCTGGTCACTTTTCCTGAAGTTTTGAGGGTTAGCCGTGTCTCATTTGGGGGTGTACGATCATCCCGGGGGGTGAAAAACAGGGTTCCAGTGCACATAATTCTTCTTCAGCTGTATAACACATATTTAAGGAATAATAAGGACAATGAGCTACTCTCTAATTGTCCCACTTTGGGTTTTTGTTTTTGTTTGGTTTGGTTTTTTTTTGGCTGCGTTGGGTCTTCGTTGTTGCACGCGGGCTTTCTCTAGTTGCAGTGAGTGGGGGCTACTCTTCGTTGCGGTGCACGGGCTTCTCTTGCTGCGGAGCACGGGCTCTAGGTGCGCGGGCTTCAGTAGTTGTGGCTCGCAGGCTCAGTAGTTGTGGTGCACGGGCTTAGTTGCTCCGTGGCATGTGGGATCTTCCTGGACCAGGGCTCAAACCCGTGTCCCCTGCATCAGCAGGCGGATTCTTAACCATTGCGCCACCAGGGAAGCCCCACTTTGGTTTTTAAAAAATAATTAAAATGGCATTTTACTAGCACAAACACATGTCAACATTCCAGACTTATGACAACTATAAATATAAGCAACAAATAATAAAATGAGGCAATTTTGATCCAGACAAATGCGAACTTGAACTCGCAGATGGCATTTGCAGTTGCCAGACTCAGCCATCTACTTCTTCCTTTGTTTTGTTTGTGTGCACAGTATTGAGAAAAATCCTGACTGATCCAACCAAATAATAGCAAATTGTAAACATTTCAGAAACACCTCATTCTTGCATTCTCAGGATACTCTCCGTTTAAATTTGATCCAGAAATTTGGAAGAAGAGTAGCAGGAAATGTTTGTTGCAAAGTTGAATCACTAAGAATATCTTCTTGATTTGATTTTTTTTTTTTTTTTCCCTTTGGTACGCGGGCCTCTCACTGCCGTGGCCTCTCCCGTTGCGGAGCACAGGCTCCGGACGCGCAAGCCCAGCGGCCGTGGCTCATGGGCCCAGCCGCTCCGCGGCATGTGGGATCCTCCCAGACCCGGGCACGAACCCGGTTCCCCTGCACTGGCAGGCGGACGCGCAACCACTGCGCCACCAGGGAAGCCCTTGATTTGATTTTCATTCACTCATGATAGCATCACTGACCATTAGACCGTGAGTAGACCATGTGTGAGCAACATGCCGGGGGCTCACAAAGCTTTGAATTGGGGAGCATGTGCTCTAGGGGAGAACTCCCTTGAACAACCCTCCATGAACGGACAAGGGTAGCCTTGAACTTTTTAACCATTTTAGCCATTTTAGATGTGCACAGTTCAATGGCATTAAGTACATTCACAATGTGGTGCAACCAACACCACTATCCCCTACCTTGGTTTTAAAAGTTATTTCTAAGAGTCTATGTCTTGCCACTTTGAAAGGGGCGTATGTATGCATCAGTCATTATGTTAAAGTCACCATTTATACAATTGCCCAAGTATTAATACCTCAGCTCACATCAATCCTAACTTTGGTTAATCTCGTTAATTTAAACTTGATTTTTTTTTTCCTCCTTTAAGGTTAGGATTCTTCTGGACTGTCCTTTCCTGGTAGTGTTTCCAGAAAATGCAGGACCCTTGAGGATGCCGAGAATTGGAACTTGCCAGGTGACCTGATCCCTATTTAGTGTCTTCAAGACTTTAATTAGCTGCTTACCCTAATTTCTTTAGTTAGTATCTTACCTGTTCCCTGAGCTAATCCTAATGACCTGAAATCTCATCACCTTCATTCTGAGGAAAACCAGAACATTCAGTGCTATGACATCCCCCCCTTTTTTTCAGAACAGAAAAAATGGAGAAAGAATCAACTACATTTTTCTTCTATGTACACAAGAAATTAGAATTATTGATCAAAAAGCCCTGTTTCACTAGAATGATCCTCACAAGAGCCCTAGGAGGAAGATGTCCTTTCCTTTGTACAGAAGATGAGGTAGAAGCAAACCCAGGCAGGCAGCTCCAGAGCCCACACCTAACTCCTGGGCCCCAGTGCCCTCATATTAAGAACTACTTCCCCTGTTGTTACCATCATGACTCCTTCCCAGAACTCCAGCATCAGGGGAAAAATTTGTGTCAAAGACAAGAAAGACACAAGTGGACAGGGAGCTGGAAGCCTGAGTTTTTGCTCTAGTACTTTCTCTATCTTCCTGTGTGACTTGGACACACCCCATAGCTCTTCTGTGTTCTATTTTCTTTATAAAGTAAGGTGTTATGAGTGGTCACCATTCAGAGAGAACTAAACCTGCGGACTTGGAGGACAAGTGCCATTGACGAGGGGGCAGGAGGGAAGGACCAGCTCCAGAGATGGAAGGGCCCAGGGCAAGATGAAAACTCAGGGCCCCTTTTTCAAAAATTGCTAAGAATTTAAGACAGGGACAGCCGAGCATTAGCCAGGGCCCTTCTGTGGGTGTGTGTCGGGGGGGTCCCCTTATCCACAGAAGGAACTGTGGCAGTGCGTTTCTGTTGAGGGGGTCTGGATCCAGGCGCTGACACCGAGGGGGCGCTCCTGAGAGAGTCCTTATCAAGAGACAACTCAGCAGCTGGCAAGTTCCGAGATTTCAGCTGGATCCTTATCATGCTGGTAAGCGCTAGTGAGTGATGCTATCGGTGCCTGAGAGAAGCTGCTGGCTGGAAGGACATGAGCAGAGAAACACCAATTAAAATTGAGAGCCAACTTAGCGATATTCATAACTCCCTCCTTTTATACAGCAAGGAGGACCCACCTCACATAGGGAGATAGAGAACTAGAGAAAGTTCTAGAACGAGAACCCACGGCTCCACCTCCCAGTCACCGTGTCTTTCTTGTCGGTGACAAATTTTCCCCTGACCCTGGAGTTCTGGGGAGAAGTCGTGATGGTATCACAGGAGAAGCAGTTCTAAATATACACGTATAAACGAGGGCACTGTGGCCCAGTGGTTAGGTGTGGGCTCTGGAGCTGCCTGCCTGAGTTTGTGTCCCAGCTTTGCCCTCACCTAGCTGTGTGACCTGGAGCAGCTTGCTTAACCTCTCTGTGCTTTCGTCTCATCAGCTGTACAACGGAGATGACAGTGTTCTCTTCGTAGGGCTGTTGTGAGGATCACAGAGGGATTAACATAAAGAATTCTAATATGTTATGGCCTAAACGTTTGGGATCCCCCAAATTCATATGTTGAAGCCCTAACCCCCAACGTGGTGGTATTCGGAGATGGGGCCTTTGGGAGGTAATTAGGTTTCGATGCGCTCATGAGAGTGCGGTCCCCACTGATGAGTTTAGTGTCCTTATAAGAAGAGGAAGAGAGACCAGATTTGGGTGTTTTTTTTCCTCTCTGCCATGTAAGGACATGGTGGGAAGGTGGCAGTCTGAATATCAGGAAGAGGGGACTCATCAGACACCGAATCAGCTGCACCTTGATCTGGGGCTTCCCAGTCTCCAGAAGTGAGAGATAGATGTCTGTGGTCTTCCGTCAGAGCAGCCCCAGCTGACCAAGACAATAAGCATTAGCTATTATTATTCGGAGACAGATAGAACTGGCCGCCACTTTGTCTTCTATAGCAAGTTACCCAGCTTCTCGAAACTGTAGTTTCCTCTATGTAAAGTGACACAATGAGAAAACCTACCTCCCAGGGCCGCTGCCAGCATGTTGGCTGACAGATCAGGGAAGCTGCATAAATAGCAGTTTTCAGCAATATTAGCTATTATATAAAATCCCAAGTTCTAGAAACAACCAATTTTTTACAAAGAAGACCCGCCTCTCATTAAACAGAGGATAAACTGAAGACCTGAAGTCCCATTCTCCTCTGTACAGCCCCCAAGAGACCACTCTTCCTGAGGCCCATCAGCCAGTGATGCTCCAGGGATGGGGTTACCGGGCTAAGTCCCCTCAAATGGATTATTCGCCCCTCAAACTGCTGAACGCATCTCACTTCTAAAATGCTTGTTGCTCACCGACTCTCAAAGCTATCAGACCAGCAGGAGAAAAATAAAAACAATACAAGCAAACCGAAAAACCAAACCTGTGCCATCTGACTAGCTTGTAGGATAAAGGCAGGAATGAAAGTGGTCCATACAGGCAGCACCGTGGGCGACGTGCACAGACCTGCTCCAACTCGCTGAGGGGTCCCTTTGAGGTCCGACAGGGCAATTGGAGTGAGGGGGCTGCTGGGTGGTGGTTTGCAAAACCATCTTGACGCCTGACAGGGAAACCCCACTTGACCAGCACACCTAATATGGGTAAAATTAAAAAGCAAGTGGTGGATCTTAATTCAATTCAAGGTTGTTTACAAAAATAATAGCTCAAAAAGAAATACTAAGGATGACATAGCAGTTTCCAGGCCAATTAGAAAAGGAGGGCAGAGTATTGTGAGACAGAAAAACCAAACCAAAACAAAACACTTCAATCATGATTATTTTTCTCTGTTGGGGAGCTGTGATTTTAAAACAATGACCTCCACATCCTGCTTACACCAGGTGTTAAAATTAGCATTTGGGGGTTTTTGTTTTAGAGTCTCCTGGGCATAGGCTCAGAAGCCAACCACCTTTGTACGTAGAGCAACTTCAGCCAAAGAAAAGGGAAGTTGGGAATTTCAGAGTATGGCTAAAAAATACAGAAATGTGAGGACCCAGCTCTGACTACCACCGACAACCTTGAAGATTCATCTACGGGGACTGTGGTTCCCTCCCTCCCTTCCACAACGTCACAAGTCCACGGGCATTTCCTGTACACCTACTGTATTCTGGGCGCTGGAGAGAGGCAGAAAGTAGAAAGCTCCTTTGTGGAGACAACGTTCTTCCACTTTGCTGTGCAAGCTCAAGCAATTTGTGTAGCCCTTCTGTCTGCTGAGGCTAAAAATAGAACAATCACTATTAGTGGGGAGAAAAAGAACCGAACATCACCGTGAAACCCCTAAAAGAAATTTCATTTAAAACTTCATGCTAATGTTATCAGTCTTCTGGAAGTGTCATTTCAGTCCAAGCATAGATTTGAAATGTTTTTATTGTGTAACAAACAGGGAACTTCGGTTCTGTTTCAATGAATGGTGTGTGATTAATTTTAAAATACTGGCCATCAGTAGACTAGCTCAGGAGAAATCCCAGCGCTAAGGTGTCACGCGTGCCTGAGTGTCCTCTCCAGATGATCAGCATCACCTGAGAACTTGTTTGAAACGCACATTCTGGGGTCCCAGACCCACTGAATCAGAAAATCAAGGGGTAGGGCCCAGAAATCTGTCTTTTAATCTCCATACAGGGGATTCTGATGCGTGCTGATGATGTTTTTCATAATTTCAACATTTTCAGTCAATATCATTCTGAGTCTTTATTCCACGTAAAACTTGGTAAAAACCCCCGTGACAGACTTTTCTCCTACATACTTCGAGTTTCAGGTATAACTTCCACCACTGGAACCCACATCACAATAACTCTTTCACCCGATAGCATTGTAAACCATTTTTCCAATAGCACCTTAAAAATGTTCTCTTTCCCACAAAGACACGGGGTTATAATAGAGGAGTGGGACAAAGTACCATCAAGTAGTCTGCAAACAGGCTGATGTATGGACTATTTACAATGTTTCCTTCGTGGGCAGTAAATGTCCCCGTTAGGCTGGGAGAGTACATTAAGTACACGGCAGTCTTAGGATAAAGATGAGCTAAGTCGTGTGTAGAAATATTCCTTCTCCGGGGACAGTCTAATCACTTAAATGCTACAAGTTGTCTGTCACTACACCTGGCTTTTAGAGGCCCTGTCATTCAAAGGACGAGGCAGGTGTGTGCTCGAGAGCATGACAGCCGGATGAGCGTGCCTCTCCCCAAGGCAGTATTCGGTGATATCCGTGGGTGTCTCAGCCATGGTACGAGAATTTATGACATGGAAATTGGCAAACACCGTAAGTGAGGACTTTTATTTTTCATTTTGTGAGAGCTGGTTTACCAGCACACCACTGGATTTAGGAGAACACAGAGCTTCAAGAGAGCTCATCTCCTCTGGAACAGTTTGATATACTCTTTATTTTAGGATCAAGACTCATCTTTAGGGACTTCCCTGGTGGTCCAGCGGTTAAGAATCCATCTTGCAATGCAGGCGACGTGGGTTTGATCCCTGGTTGGGGAACTAAGATCCCACGTGCCGTGGGGCAACTAAGCCCGTGTGCCACAACTACTGAGCCCACACGCTCTGGAGCCCACGCACCGCAACTAGAGAGAAGCCTGTGCGCCTCAACGAAAGATTTCGCGTGCTGCAACTAAGACCCGATGCAGCCAAAAATAAATAAATAAATAATAAACAAAAGACTCATCTTTATGGTTGTCTGGATGGTACTCACACTGGGATTGAAAGTAAACCTATTGGAGGATTTCTTTGTGCAACTTGAATGTTGCTGTCCTTGCTTCTGCCGTGCGGCCTCCGCTAGACACCCAAGCCCTTCTTGCTAGACATCACCTGGGTGTCTGCACTCTTGTCTCCAGCTCCCAGAAGTGCCAGAGCTGGTGGACTGGGCCATTCAGGGGTGACTTCCTCCATCCCGTTTTCAGTCTCTCTCTCCTTTTGTATTCTGCTCCAACAGCAATCAGAGAACCAGAGCTTTTAGTGAAAGGGCGATTTCCGTTTTAATTTACAAAGTTAATGCTTACTAAGCACATACTGTGCTCCAGGCATTATGGGAGAAACTCTACAAACATGGCCTCATTTTGTATGTACAGAAGCCCCAAGAGATAGTACTCCTAGCATCTCCATTTTCCAAGTGAGAAAGCTGAGACTGAGGTACCTGAAAGCCAAGATCACAGAGGATTTGAACTTGGTGTGTCTGATTTTTGTCCTTCTTACCTGAAAGCCTGAGTCACAGACACTGAACGCTACTTGGAATCAATCTTGTACCTGGTTATTTCTTCCTTTGGGCTGTATTATCTCCCTGGAGCCCTATAGCCCCTTGCTCAGACATCTGGTGGGTCTGCCCCAGATGTGCTCACGTAGGTCTCAACCCCAAGATTAGACATAATTTAGGTTTGAGCTACGACAGCCTCCTCCCCACCCCCCGCTAGTCAATCAGTGATTTATTAAGCTTGCTTTTTTCTTCCTTTATATTCACCCATACAGCTTTAAAAACAAAGAGATGCTTTGCGCACTGATCCAGAAATTCCGATTTATTGATTAAGGTGTTAGGCCTGGGAATTTTTGATAAGCTCTTCAGAGGGATAGCTAATTAGAAAACCCTCCCAGTGTTAGATACCTAGAAATGCCAGTTACATGTATAACCGAGCTCTTAAGACGGTAATGAAAATGCTCTGGGAAAAAAAAGAAAAGGAAAAAAAAAATCCTGTGGGGCCAAAATCATAGAAGCAACTGAAAAGCAGACTGGTGAACCTATGAGCTGATTCTGCAGCCGTGCTTGGTGACAGGGTGCAGGTAACAGAGGAAGAGTGTAGCAGCCTAGCAATCAAACTGGGGACATTCAAAAATTATTTGGAGTTTGAGGCACACAAAAGAATATTATTCTTTTGAACGTATGACTGCTGTTCATCCGTATTGTTAAAGACGGAGCTCTTCCACTTCATGGCTGGGTAACATTCCATGGTGGGGCTGCACCACCATTAGTATGTTCGTTCTCCTGTCATCGGACATTTAGGAGAAGTCAAGTTTTTCACTCTTATGCAGTTAGGAACGTGCACATACGTCTCCTGGTGCACATGCGCCAGATTCTCTCTACGAATAAAACATATGCAAAACAGAACTCATGATTCTTGCACCCAGACTTGCTCCACCCACTGTCTTTCCCACGTCACCAAATGGCAACTCCACATTTCTACTTGGTCGGGACAGAACTTTGGCATCATGTGTATTCGTTTCCTGTTGCCGCTTAAAACAGCACCAATTTGTCCATCGACAGATGAACGGGTAAAGAAGATGTGGTACATATATACAATGGAATACTACTCAGCCATAAAAGAGAGCGGAATTTTGCCATTTGCAGCAACATGGATGGACTTGGAGAGCGTTATACTACGTGAAATAAGTCAGACAAGTAAAGACAAATAGTGTATGATATCACTTACATGTGAAATCTAAAAAATACCGCAGACTGGTGAATATAACATAAAAGGAGCAGACTCACAGATATAGAGAACAAACTAGTGATTACCAGTGGGGAGAGGTAAGAGGGGAGGGGTAAGATCGGTGGGGGAGTAGGAGGTACCAACTATTGGGTGCAAGGTAGACTCAAGGATGTGCTGTATGACAAGGGGAACAGAGCCAATATTGTGTAATAACTGTAAATGGAAAGTAACCTTTAAAAATTGTATAAAAATAAAAACATACTAAAAATTAAAAAAATACTAAATAAAATAAAAAATTTTTAAAAGGGAATAAAAACCCAAGAACACAAATTTGTCTTACATTCTTTAATTTTAACCCTCCAACATGGGTCTCCCCAGACTGTAATCCAGGCATTGGCAGGACTACGCTCCTTCTGGAGGCTCTGGAAGAGAATGTGTTTCCTTACTTTGTCCAGCTTCTAGAGGCTGTCTGCATTTCTGCCACGTGGCCCCATTCCTCCATCGTCAAAATCAGCAACTTTGGGCCAAGTCTTTCGCAAGCTGCCATCTCTCTGGTTCTCCCTCTGCTACCTCACTTTCCTAATTTTAAGGATCTTTGTGATTATATTGGGGTTACTCAGATAATCCAGAATAATCTCTTTATTTTAAGGTCATCTGCTTAGCAACTTTAATTCTATCTAGAATTTTAATTCATTTCTCTTTGCCACGTAACCCAACATATTCACAGGTTCAGGGATGAGGATACAGGCATCTTTGGTGGACCAGTATTTTGCCTACTATACCATCCTTGATGACTCTCACACATGATAAAACCATATGTTAGGAGACCCCGCAGGCTCAGTTTTCAACATAAATTGACAATCCAGCCACTGCTCTTGTTCTCTTGGTCCAATCCGCCACCATTTTTTCTGGGTTTATTGCAGTTGTGTTCTGACAGTTCTTTCTATGTCCATCCGTACAGGCTGCTCATCTCAATGTACCAGCAACAAAGATCCTTTTAAAATGTAAGTCATATCATGTGACTCCACACAAAACTCCCCAGAGCCTTTTCATTTTCTCAGAAGAAAAGCCCAGATTCTTACCACGGCCCACGAAGCTCCTTGATCCATGTATCCCTCCCACCCCCAACCTCTCCGTCCCAACTTCCACTTCCCCCGCATTGCCCACTCCTGACCTTTAACTCGTTTTACAATTCGCTTGTTGTTTTCTGCCCCCCTTCTAAAAAGTAAGTCCCATGAGGGCAGGGATTTTTGGTCTGGGTTATTCACAGATATCTGCTCAGAGCCCAGAACTCAGCATTTATAATAAGAATGTTCTTTTTCGTCCAAAGGGTTTACGGCAGCAGCTTGGACAGAGATGAGGCCCTGGGCCAGCAAAAGAGGGGAGATGGAAATAAGATCCATACATAAATCTGAGAACCTGGAAGTAATTCCTCCCATGGCCAAAGGTGATGACAAGGGATTTTTGTCTGTCTTGGGCTGGGCTCAGTCTCCTAGAAAGCAGTTCAGTGGTTGCCAGGGCCTGAGAGGTGGGAGGAAGGGGGAAGGACTGCCTAATGGGTACGGGGTTTCCTTTTAGGGCACTGAAAGTGTTCTAGAACCAGGTAGTGGTGATGGCCGCGTGACCCTGTGAATGTACTAAATTGTACACTTTAACGTGGTTAGCATGCTGAAGTTTACCACAATAAAATTCTCCCGAGAAATTATTACCAGAGCCCTACTGTTACGTGGATTTGAGACTGAATTTATACTACCTGCATGGTCAAGGGACCCCCAAAATCAGGAAATTAACATAAGAAGTGGTCTCAGGCTGGTGATACCCCTTAAAGCTTTGAGAGAAGAAAATGCTTCTGTAACTCTGGAGAAAGGAAATGCCCTCAGCCCAGGCAGTGCTGGCTCCCCACAGGCAAATCCCCCTGAAAATGATCTCACCATCCCAAATTCCACATCCCTCGAGGGAGCCCTCCACGTGAACAAATGTCAGCAGGTGAAACCAACAGCAAAGTTAACTGGCCAAGAACTCAAGACTGTAGACTCATTGGCTAGAGATCCGCGGAGTATGTTCAACCCAATTAAAGACCAAAATAAGCAAATCAGTAGGAAACATGAAAAAAAAAAAAAAAAAAAGCAAGAAGATCAGGAATGTTTGAAACAGAGCAAAATAAAACTTTGAGATATTAAAAAAAATATTTAAAAATCTTTAACAGCAGATCAAAGAGCCAGTAAAGCAGGGCTTGTAGAGAGAATGTGTGAGCAGAAAAATTCATTTGTAGCATGACTCTAGAATGTAAGACAGAAAGACAAGGGGGCAATAAAGAGACAGAGTACAGAGTAGGAAGGTCTAAGTTATCTGCAATAGAATTTCCAGAAAGGCACAAAAGAGGATAGGGAAGGGTTAATATTGAAGAAACAACAAGGAAATTCCCAGAATTGATGAAAGCCTTCAGATTCAGAAAGCACAATGGGTCCTGAAACAGAAAAATCTCTCAAGGTGACCCTAATGTGCAGTGAAAGCAGATCTCCAGCCCTGGGGGAGGCCCTGGACACAGAAAAAGAGAGGGAGGCAGGTCCACCGGGCATGGAACATACACAGGCTTTGTGGGGGGAAGCACAGTTTTTCCCCTTACAATTTCCCGTTTTTTTATGGCAAATAGTTATAGATGGCGCTCTAGAAAGATCCTACAAAATTTCAAATATACAGGAGAATTAACTTAAAAATTGACTTCACATCTTTTTTGCGGAGGGCAGAAAGCAACGCTTATTCAGAAATCAAATTTATTCACATCTTGCTCTTGAAAAAGAATATGTTACATTCTGAGAGACGTTACAAAGATGTAGAGGTGAGGTGCTTTAAGGATACCATAATTATTGAGGGGTTAAGAATGCGTGTATGAATACGGTTATAAAATAATTATATCCATGGAATATAATGAGACACTTAGACGCTGACTGAAGGGGACAAGGCAGGGGCTGATGGAAAGGTATGTTGAGTCCCTTAATTCATGAGCCCTTGCCTGGAAAAAAGATGTGGAAAAATCACAATGATCTGATAACTGCAATTAAAGTAATGGTTTTTCACAGTACGTGTGGAAAGGATCTTGATAAAGGGCATGTGGCAGACGGAGGGAGACTGCAGATCTTCCTGCCATCAAGAGGTGGGTCTATGTCATCTCTCCTGGAGTCTGGGCATGCTCTGTGATGGCTCTGACCAATACAACATCGAAGATGTGGTTTGTGCCAGTTTTTGAGTCCAGAGCTTAAGGACCTGGCAGCTTCTACTTCCTGGCTCTTGCAACACTTGCTCTTGAAGCCCTGAGCCACCACCATGGAAGAAGTCTGGCTGCTCTGCTGGAGCCACCGTGTGGAAAGACCCGGACATCTGAGCGAAGCCATCCTAGACACTCCAGTCCAATCCTGCTGCATCTGAATCCCACCTACTTTGGTCCCAGTGCACAGGGGACCAAAGAACATCCCAGCCAAGCCTATATGATAATGGCTCAGACAAAATAGGATTTTATTTCGGAATCATCTAACAGTTCAAGGAGGCAGTTTCTTCTTGATAAGTGGCCGTCCTCCACGTGGTGACTCAGGGGCCAATACAATGGTTTCCAGCCACTCATTTCGGTAGTATGTTACATTGCAACAGATAACTAGAAATGAGTCTTTGGATCATATGTCATTTCTTGCCATTCCCACCTCAGTTAGTATCATATTCTGGAAACTGGATACTGTTTTGGTAGACTAATGAGAATTTTGGCTCGGGCAAGAAGAAACATGGGCCATTGTCTTCTTGGTACCATTACATTTCTTGAGTGAGTCTTTTATATATTCCTCTACCTATATACCTGTATTGTCACCAGGGCCAGCTTCACAAGTGTGGGACCTGTGTGGTTGCACAGGGCCTCATACTCAGAAGGACCTATGCTTGGTTTAGTGCTCTGCAGTTGTCATCTTGAAATTCTTAAATATTTTGTCTTTGCACTTGCATTTTGTTAAGTGAAGTCTGAAGGAACAATGGAGCAGAAGAGATGTGTGTATCAAGTGTGTCAACAGATGTTCCTTGCTGTCCTGTATGCAGGTACCTTTCATGATACCCCGTGGGCACAGATTTTCCAGTGGACACATGATACAGGTGTTCACTGAGACCCAGAGCAGGTCCAAGAGAAGCATGTGATGGCCCCGGATGACTAAGCAGGGGTGCAGACAACCCTGAGAGGCCTGGCTTTCCTTTGGAACTAGAATTTCCTTTGGCTGCAGGAAGAAAAGGAATGTGCTAAGAAACACGAATGACTCAAATGGGAAAAGGAAGGCTTTTTTTTACTGTTCTGTGAAGATGTGGAATTTGAAATATGAGCTTCTCAAGTTGGTGATAGATAAAATTTTTATGTGTCGGCATCTCCATAACCAGAGGAACTCTTGGGCAGAACGTGTCATCAGGTAGATCTGCCTGCAGCCATTTGAATGCCGTAAGTTCTATTGAAAATCAGGATGCTGCTTCAGCCTGACACTTAGCTCATCCGTTAGCCAACTCTGCAACTTCATGTGAAAGCTAAGTTCTTGTGACACTCAAATTAAGGATGTACTTATATAAAAAAGGTAGTTTATCATCTCAAATTCAAACCTGTTAGAATTAAGTCTTATGATTTTGAAGAAACACCAGACTTTAGCATGGCAGGATGGTCAGTTGGATCATCACAATGTCACTTAGCAGTGATAGCAAGTCAACAGCTCTGCAAGAGACAGTCTGAGCTGTTAGGACTTATCTCAGTTCTCCATGTAACACACTACTGTTTTTAGCTTGGTCAGGACTGTTTGGAGCATTTCAGAAATACTGGAGCAAAATAGCAGCAGTAATTAAGTATAACGTCAATGGCATTGATTGAAGAGTCGACCCTAACACCCATGGCAAACCTCACTGGAGAGGGGAGGCAGCTTCTTGTAAACAATCATTATGGGAAGGATCTCCTCCAGTCTTCCCCGTCTTGGTAAATGGCACCGCCATCTACCCAGTTTCTCAAAACAGAAAAGATGGTGTTGCCATCTTCTCTCTCTTTCTCTCTTTTATATCCCCTCCTCCAATCAACCCCTCGTCCTACCCATTCTACCTTCAAAATACAGTTGACCCTTGAACAACACAGGTTTGAACTGCACGGGTCCTCTTGTATGTGGATCTTTTCCAATAGTAAACACTGCAATACTACACAAACCACGGTTGGTTGACTCCTTGGATGCAGGGCCCCGGATACAGAGAAACCACTGAGAAGGAGGAACCAGATACAGAGGGCCGACTCTACTCGGATATTGGACCGCACAGATGGTCAGCACCCCTAACCTGTCCGTTGTTCAAGGGTCCGCAGTATTTCCCTGGGACAGTTTAACTGGGATAGACTACTAATGTAGGAAGTCACTGCTTTTTGTTGGTTTTATTTTTCTAAATTGAGAACCTTTATGTGAAGTGGGATGATAAATTACTCACTGAGACACATAGGAGAACATAGAGCTTAATAGACTTCCAGTCAAATTCAGAATTGAATATACAACATATCTGAAAGATCTGAAAATTAAGCAGGAGTGTTTCTCATTAATTGTAATTTTCTAGGCATGTTGCCCAAGCTAAGGCAGGATAGCAAAGTGGCTCTGGATCTGGAGCATCCGGTTGTGTATGAGTGTGTGTGTGTATGAGTGTGTGTGTGTATGAGTGTGTGTGTGTGTGCGTGTGTGTGTGTATGAGTGTGTGTATGAGTGTGTGTGTGAGAGTGTGTGTATGAGTGTGTGTGTGTGTGAGTGTGTGTATGAGTGTGTGAGTGTGTGTGTATGCATGTGTGTGTGTGAGTGTGTGTGTGAGAGTGTGTGTATGAGTGTGTGTGTATGCGTGTGTGTGTATGCGTGTGTGTGTATGAGTGTGTGTGTGTATGCGTTCATTATTAATTAGTGTCTATGACTAAGCCCATGAAGGATACAAAGATAAATGGCTGAGCAAAAATTGTTCTTGCCCTCAAGGAGCTTACAAATTCACGGACGGGTCTAAATAACTTAGTTGATTTGAATGATTCAATAAAATTCTAAAAATTCTCATTATATATTTTGTTGACACTCGAAGAACAATACAGAATACAAATTCCTGTTTGCTGGAGTAAACATCATCCACAATAGCATGACCTCACAACGCAGGTTCACTTTATCGATATGGATGCCAAGTTTTGTTTCAAAGCTTTTGCATTTTTGTGGCGACTTGTACAACAATACTATTGGAAACAAGTCAGCTCTGACGGTGTGGGAAAACCTCACACCGTTTATCAGATCTAAAATGCCAGATATGAGAATTCTGTTTTATGTTTAGTGGTGACTGGCCCGTGGGGATGCGAACATTAAACTTCATACATTTGTGTAAAAAAGCACTTGTCCTTCAAAGAAGCTTTTAACGTAGAAAGTGCTGGCTTTTTTTCTACGACATGAAAAAGTTCTGTCACCATGTGGTATTTGACAATAACACTGCTGTCAGGGTTACCATCAAGATGTAAAAAGTTACACTACATATGCTGATGTTATACAATTTTTCATCTGAAGATAAAGTAAATAATAATGAAATTATTCGTAAGTGTATTCCCCCAGGATATCTGTGTGATATTCATCAAGCTTTGTTGTATAATGTTGTGTTTATTAACTCAAGTTGATTATTTCTCAACGGTAGAAACAACTTATATTTTTCCTTGAATATATTGCGTTGTGCAATTTATGTTGATATACTTTCAATTTCTGGAATATCATAAACTCTGAATGAATGATTTCTACTTTGGGGTGGAATAGATGTTTTATGCTCCTACACTGAGCTTCTAAGGCAAAGTGCAGAGCTGAATGGTGTCATTAACTGGGATAGACAACTAATGTAAATTCAAGCACAATTTTTTTTCTCCAAATGAAAAATCTTTAGGTGACATGGGATGAGAAATTACTCACTGGGACAACCCAGAAAATATAATGATTTTAATAAGCTCTCATAAGTTTAAGATCGAATACTGTACATAGACTATCTGTAAGGTTTGAAAATTAAATATGAAGACTTTTTCTTCCCAGTTGTGCTTTTCTAGGCATTTTCCCCAAGTGAAAGGCAGTGTCACAGGGTGGCTCAGAGGCTGCTTGTGTGCCTCTGACATTCATACCCTGAGGGTTTGGGCTTCACCTCCACCTGTCTCAGTTTGCTCATCTGTAAAATGGGTGAGCATTATCAGTGTGTCCTTCCTTGGGTCATAAGGAGGATTAACCCCAATATCACAGGCAAAGCACTTTGAATAGAGTCTGGCAGAACTTGGTTCATAGTCAATGGCTCTATAGATGTTAGATACCTTGATTTTGTATTCTGTCTGATGGGACCTTACCACAGGCTTTTGCAGAACACTATGGAGTTTGCCTTGGCACCAAATGAATATGGATGAAACTAAAACAAGAACATAAGGATAATGATGGAGGGATAGCTTAAGAATTAGACGCCAGGGGACTTCCCTGGCGGTCCAGTGGTTAGGACTCCACGCTTTCACTGCCGAGCACCCAGGTTCAATCCCTGGTCAGGGAATTAAAGATCCCATGAGCCAGATGGCGCTGCCAAAAAAAAAGAAAAAAAAAAGAAAAAAAAATTGGTGCCAGACACTGTTGGGGCAGGCATCCTTTTGATTTCCAGGCAGAGCTGATCTGTGACTAGGCTGTCTTTCTCAAGAGAGCCAGCTACAGTCATTCTTATACCGACCCCTTCTATTATGGTTTCATGATCATGCAAACAAAGATAGGAAAGCTTCGTGTAAGCAACCTAAATATTTGCTTCAGAGGAATTTTAACTTAATTGTTCTCTCTTAGTTTCCTTGAGAACTGCTTCAATGTATTTTCTCGTTTTTGTTTGGCAGAAGCAGATGAGAATGTTTTAAAAACTGACTTTACTGAGGAAGTTCTCTATATATTCAAAAAGATAAGATGTTGCCTGGGTAAATCTATGCAATCATCTTGGAACTACAGTCGAGTTTGTATCAGGATTGTGTAAGATAAAGCCTTTGAAGAGCTTCACCTAAATGCTTGGAAGAATGTCTTAAGTGTTCCCAGGTGTCAGCTCTAGCCTTCCTGCTACTTCAGGAGGAAGAGCTTACTCTTCGGGACCCAAGACAAGCAGACACACAGCATCCTAGGAACAGCTGCTGCTTATTCAAGTCTCCTTGGCCAGCGGTCACTTTGTGGCAGGTGGAGTTCAACCAGGAAGTGGCATTTGTCTCTCATGTTGGTGGTGATTCTGGCTCTGAGAGAACCCTCTGGAATCTCCTGATGTCAGGGACACTACTGTGAAAAACTCAGTCCCTTCAATTCTACTAATGAACCAAGCCACCCCTGGCATCATCCTTCTGAAATCCAGTCCCCACTTCTCTGCTCCTTACATCGAATACTAGAATTTAACTTCATGGTTCTTCTAGAATTCTAGCTTCCTGTCAATAACCATCAAGAACATGAGCTCATTAAATTAAAAGTCACTATATATACTGGGGATATTTTATAAAGCAGACTGATGTTGATAATGTTAACAATACGATTGAGAAATCTAACGTCGGTACTATTAAAATTTTTCAGAGTGGGTCTCTTTAAATACTAGGATAAAAAGAAATCATTCATCTCACTTGAGCAGGTTAAGATGAAGTTTTAAAAGAAATATTGAAATATTCCACTATTTAGCAGTCATGACTGGCAATAACCCCAAGAAATAGGAAAATGCAACTGAAAAGAAAGTTTCTTCCTAATATCTGCAATTCTGAACTAGTTAAGTAAAATGGTGAGAAGAAACCAGAGATACTGATCATTTTACTAGATTGAAATGATACCATTTTCCTGGATAGTTGGGATGATAAAAAGCCATTGAGTGGGTTTAGTTTAGTTTACTTCAATTAAATTTAGTAGGAACCTCCTGCTTTAACCCAGTGGGGGAAGGAGTAACAATTTTCATATTCACCAGAGTATTGGTTATGGAGAGATGAATGTAGTCACCTTTACCTTGGCAAACAGGCTGTCCCCATACTGATGCAGAGAAAGGCTATTCTAGTGAAGGCAGACAAGTAACAGATGTATTGGAGAATTGGAGGGTGATCCAATGAATTTGCCAATCTCCAGACAGCCTGACCTGTTACGCTGAGTCTTCTGAGTTTATTCACTAAATGTCCCACCTGCAGCCACTAAGCTGGGCTACTACTAGTTCAGCTCCACAAGGCACTCAGGAATCCCCAAAGGGAAAAACAATCTTGCCAAACTGGTTTCCCGGGCCACTATGATTTGAATAAGATTACACTCTGAGAGGAAGAAACAAATGTGAAAGAAAGAGAAGAAAAATCAAAGGTTGTGTTTCTCACCTTTCAACCTCAGGGAAATGGGGTAGCTAAATTACAAAGGAAGTCCCAGTGGGGTGAGGCTCCAGGCAGTTTCCCAAGTGGGGAAATATTATACAAATAGATACATTGCATATTGAGGATCATTTCTCCTACATGAGGAGACAACACCAAGAACTGATATGCATGATCTATTCTTTTATGGGAGGTATGGGAGGGGTTTACGAACAGCCAGAAGCTAAGTCTTCTCTGCTTTGAAACAGAAAAGTTCTGGAGCCTCTGCCTGAAGAGTCAAGCCAGGTACCGGGAATTTACAGTCCTGGAGGAAGCAGACAGGAGGGAGAGTTCCTTCCCTAACATTGGTTTTCTCCCTCTTTCTAAACTGGATTGTGAAAGCCTTTTTCAAAAATATAAAAATTGGCATGAATAAAAGGGGCCATTTGGGGTTTATGGAGGGAGCAGTGTAGTAGTGGGCGTGGTCAGAAAGCATCAACGGAACACTTTCCTGGAGTTAATCCAGGAAAGATTGACTGCTGGCCAGAGCCCCAGCTTTGGCAATTTATGGGGATTCCCCTAGTAGTAGGATGACACTTTGGCCCAAATACATCTTGAACTTTGTCCTAGACCAAGTATCATTTCGATTTTCTCATCTTATTCTCTGGGTTCAGCTAAGTGACCAAATTACTCTCTAAAAAATACTTTGGTAGATATTGCCTTAATGCCTTGTTGCTGGAGACTGTGTTTTCTATAGTTAAGGATTGTTGCAGAAACTTCAGTTATTATCGCCATCTCCTAAGAAGTTTGAGCCTCTGCCCAGTGGCATGGTACCAAGGATACAAATATCCCTTCTCGCTTCTAGGTCAATGCTCTGAATTATTTCCCATACTTTTGCCTTCTTGGCTAATTGCATCAATGCTTATGAATATTTTTCTGACTGTAAAATTCTTCACATCAGCATTCTAGAGTTTTCACATGGCTGCCTTCCTAGGCACAGTTGGTAGGGGAAAGTACTCCATTCATGTATTTATTCATTCATCATCCAATATTTATTAAACATATATTGCATGTTGGGCAGTTTTCCAGGTGCTGAGGAGACAGTAGTGATCGAAATAGGCAAAGATCTCTGCCTTCATAGAACTTACATTCCAGTGTGTGGAGACATACCACAAACGAGATAAACAAGCAAATATATGGGACATTAGAAGTAATTGTAGAGGAGGAAAAACTATTTTCCCCTAGGTTCAGTAAGTGGGGTCTGTGAATTAAACTGACAGAAGACAGATTGGCAGGAGAAAAGGCATCCAAGTTTTATTAATATTTTACATTTTACATGCATGGGGGCTTCACGGAAAAGCAGTGAAAAACCCAAGCAAGGGTTAGACTCAGGGGCTTATATACTGTTGGTTTGTTTAAAAATTAATTAATTAATTAACTTTGGCTGTGCCGGGTCTTAGTTGCGGTGTGCAGGATCTTTGCTGCGGGGTGTGGGATTTTTCTTTTTTTTTTTTTTAGTTGTGGCATGCGGGATCTTTTTTAGTTGCAGCATGCAGACTTCTTAGCTGTGGCATGCATGCGGGATCCAGTTCCCTGACCAGGGCTTGAACCCAGGCCCCCTGCGTTGGGAGCTCAGAGTCTTTCCCACTGGACCAGCAGGGAAGTCCCTTATATACTGTTTTAACAAAGGGTGATAAATTGTGGAGAACTGAATACACAAAGGAAAGGGGGTTGGGGCTTCTAGGGCCAATAAATTGCGGAAAGGCGGAAGTTTCGGAAGTCTGGGGGGAAGCTCATGGTAGACAGGCTTATTTAGTAAAGTCTGTTCCTCAGATTAGTCTTGGTGTCATCTCTGGTGAGAAGGATTCTTCTCCTCTCCCTGGTCCAGGGGCACCGGGGCACGCCTGTGTCTGCTTTTTCTCAGTTGCCTTCAGCTCAAACTAATGCTTATGCCCAAGTGGCATATTTTGGGGTGGCATATTCTGATCCCCTTCAGCATAACAGGGCAGAGGAAAAGGATGGGGTGGAGGTAGTTTGCAATTTCAGATAGAGTGCTCAGGGAAGCCCCAGTGATGGGGGTCAGGACTTTAAGGAGAGAGGGATCCAGCCTTGAGTGTGATGGGGGAGAGCATCCTAGGCAGAGAGAACAGCAGGTGCAAAGGGAGAAACAGGAGAGCAAAGTGCACTCAGTGAGGTGGAGCCAGGGAGGGAGGAGGATTAGGAGGGAGACAGAGAGGGAAGGATGGGGCAAGCACGCACAGGTCACGGGATAAGATGGGAAGCTATTGGACAGTTCTGACCAGAGGAAGGTGTGATCTGACGGACGTGTTCACAGGATCACTCTGACTTCAGGGTCGGAAATGCATCGCTGGGCAACAGGGGTAGAAGCCTGAACCCAGTCGGGGGACTAGCATCATACAGGCAAGGGATGGTGGTGGCTTGGACCAGGGAGGTGGCAATGGGGGAGGTGGATGGTGGTCAGATTCTGTATTTATTTTTCAGGAGAGTTTACAGGATTCATTGACGTATTAGATGCGGGGTGTGGGAGAGGAGTCAAAGATGACTCCCGAGGTTCTGCCTGAGCACCTGTAAGAATTCTTCCGAGTTCTAGGCTAAGACCCCCTGTAAGAAAAGACAGATTAACAAGAGAAAAACAAGTTTATTAACATGCGTACCTCATGCATATGTGGGAAAAACCAAGGGTAAGTGAATAACTCAGAGAGATGGTTTTGGAATTCAGGCTTAAATACCATCTTAATAAGGAAAGGGGAGGGAGGATGTTGGTCTCTTAGATGAAAGTGAATGATTTTTAGAAAAGACGAAGGGATCCTTAGAAGCGTAGATGGAGGATATGATAGATTGTGCCCGAGTCTGTTTGGACGTAGTGTGGACTTCCAGTGTCCTCTCCTGTGATAAGACTCAGTCTTCTCTGATGAAACTCTCCAGGAAGGAATCTATGACAATTGAGTTTCTTTTGGAGGATCTGTCTTTAGGCAGATAAGGGGAGTTACAAGAAAGCCTCTCCCTGCACTTGCTCTTTTTCAAGTGGCTACAGCTCAAAATAGTCTCTATCCCAAAGCAGCATATTTGGGGGTGGCATGTCCTGAACTCCTGCAGTCATATTTGGGGGTGGCATATTCTGCTGCCTTTCACAGTTTACTAACATTGATGAAGACTCTGAGAGGAGTTGGTTGGTTGGAGGAAGGGGGAGAGTTATCAGGGGCTCAGTTTTGTATACATTAAGTTTGAGACAATTATTAGATATTCCACTACAAGTATCAAAAACACAGTTGGACATATGAGTTGAACGTTCAAAGAAGTCTGAGCTGGAGATATTTGTTTGGAGCACATAAGCATATTAATATCTAAAACGATGAGGGAGACACAAGGGGGGTTGGATATGGGGATATATGTATACGTAAAGCTGATTCACTTTGTTATACAGCAGAAACTAACACAACTTGTAGAGCAATTATACTTCAATAAAGATGTTAAAAAATTTTTTTTTTAACCCATGAGACCAGACGTGCACACTGAGGAAGAGTGTACAGCCTTGGAGTTAGAAGATCTGGGTCCAGATTCCAACTTCAACATTTGGGCTCCAAAATCAACCTCACTTCTTCATCTTTAACGTGGCTATGTGTTGTGGACTGAATATTTGAGTTGCCCCCAAATTCATCTGTTGAAATCCTAACACCCCTTGTGATGGTATTAGCAAGAAGTTCATGAGGGTAGAAGCTGCATGAATGGGACGGTGACCCTGTAAACAAGACCCCAGAGGGCTCCCGTACACACCATGTATGAGAGATGACATCTATGAACCAGGCAGTGAGATGTCATCAGACACTGGATCTGCCGGCACCTTGATCTAGGACTTCCCAGCCTCCAGAAATGTGAGAAAGCAATGTTTGTTGTTTAAGCCACCCCAGTCTATGGTAATTTTGATACAGCAGCCCGAATGGACTAAGATTCTAAGAGAATAGTAGCATCACAATGGTACCCTCAGAATAGATCTAAAGTGGTACCTGATGCTGAATAAATGTTGGTTAAACATTGTCAGTGAATAAATAAATAGTTTCGTTCTCTAATCAACTAAGAACATGGGTTCTACTTGTCAATTAACTCTACATTTTGACATTCTCTCATTCACCGTCCTGGATTCTGGAGTGAGGAATTGGGTGGGATGGGAGGGCAGCAGTTTGATTGTATTTGATTGAATAAGCTGCTATTAACTGAACATTTACTATGTGCCAGGGGCTGTCATCTCTTCAGGTGTGTTATCTGATTTTATTCTCACTAGAACCCTAGGAGATAGTTACCATCAAAGTTCCAGTTTTACAGATGAGAGTAGGTAGTGTACCCAAGGTCATGGTGGATAAAAATCAGAACTTGGACCGGGACTCAGGTCCAACTGATTCCAAAGCTTAATCATTATTCTGCACTCTCTACCATGTTGGGAGAGGGGAGGGGTCTCCTAACTCTGGTTAGTGGCACTTCTTAGTCTTAATTCACCAGTCACCTTGTATTTTCTTTCTTAGTCCGAGGTTACACAGCTGCTAAGTGGCTGGTGGGATCAAACGCCAGTTCAGGTTTTCCCACAAGTGCAGGCTCCACGTTCTATAACACAGAGGTCACTCTGATATTCAGTAAGGTGCCCTTTCTTCCCCTCTTCCTCTCCCCCAATTTAAACATAAATAGAGATCATCTTCAGTAAAATCTCTGGTTTATGGCTCCATTTCATCTTCCCATGTCTTCACTTGGCCTCTAAATGGTGATTTTTCAACCCTGGTCATGCTTTTGAAAAAACCTGGAGGGCTTAAAAAAACCACAGGTCCTGAGACCTGATCACGGACCAATTCAACCAGAATCTCAGGATGAGGTTGGGGCAGTGGACTTTGTATTTTTTTAAATCTATCCGGGCAGTTGTAAGAACCACCAGCTTACGGGATAGGACAAAATCCAATGCAGGTGAAAATCACGACCATTTAGCGAGACCAAGGGTAGACATAAAAATCACATTAAAATTTTTTAAATCTTTTTTTTCTATGCCCAAGCACTCAATCTGAAGGCTAGACCACACCCATCAGAATCTGGAGTGGGTAATTAAATTAAATACATCCCTCAAATGATCCTGCTTGATGGGCATGGCTGTTATAGCCTATCTCTACCCTGATGCCTTTTTGTTGAGAATCAATACTCTGAGGAAAATAGGAGAGATCTAAGTTACTTTGTGCAAAATGCAGAACAGCACTATAGAGTGAGAAGGAGGACCTAACTAAAGGGGTTAGTTCCCGGGTGGTGATAATCCACAGCTCACCTTTGCAGGAGAAAAGAGATGGAAATGGGAGAACTTCCGGGAATGGGGGAGGAGAAAGTTATAGGGACACTTGTACAAATGTTTCCACTTCCCCTTTGTTAAGCCCATTCTGGCCTTGGGGCCAGTCCCAGATTCCAGCAGGAATGGAGGGATGGCTGAGCGAATTCAGGCAGGCTCAGTGGAAAGGGCAGAGAACCCTATGGTCAGCAAGACCACCGAGTTGGGAGTTCATTCTGGGACAGTCACTCCAGGATGGCTGACCTTTGGAGACTGCTGATCTGAATACCTGTGCAAACTTGCTTTTAGAAAAGACACCTTAATTTTATTTTAAAAAAAAATTTAGAGTCTCTTAAATGTCTTCTTCACCTTTCTATCTTTTCTAATATATCCTTTTGGGAGAGTGAGTGACTGTGGCGTAGTTTAAAAGCTTTCGTTGTTCTTCTTTCTTAGGTGGAGATCTAACGGGTAAACATATTACTTCTTGCAGAGTAGACACCTGAATATAGCTGGAGACAGAAACTGATGTGGTTACCGCTGGGTTTAGAACTGACTCTACAGTAATTGGCACTGAGAATCTGTCTGGCTGGTTTGCCAGAGGGAGAGGAATAGTCTTGGAGTCAGTGGCTACTGTCCATTCCTTTCAACCTCGTAGCTGTTAGTGGACTTCAGATAAACCAGCTTACTAAATGACAAGGCAAGCCCTGAGCTAAAGTCTCTTCCAGGTCTCCGTCCAGGCAGGTGTCTGCAAGCGTGATCTATGAGCATGATGCGTGGGCAGATTAGGCTTCTTCCATTAGTGTTTGCCCAAGGTACTCCTATGACCGCCCCCCACTCCCCACCTTTGGGAGTGTTTGATGTCCAAGGATACAGATTTAGTACTTGAAGCTATCAGGCCTCAGAGCACATCTTCCGCTTGCTTCCCTGACTTCGCTTTCGCTGGGGGTGGTCTGATCGCGCTGTAAACCAGGTGGGGGATGAGACAGGAGGAGCGCGCTTACGCCCTGGCAGCCCTCCGGAGGTTCCAGGAATGCTTTATCTCAGAAGTCTTGCCAGACTCTAAAGCTCCTTGAGGACAAAGGCATCTATATATTTTAAGAAGCATTGAATTTCAGGATCCAGTTAATGCAGGATCTATTACAAACTAACAAACCAGAAAAAATATGTACATAAAATGGTAGATGCCTATGGAAACCTGCTTTACCAGCCGGCGGGTAGATCTGTTATTTCCTTTTTGGTGTAATGCCACAGAATTGTTGGTATTCTGTTATAGTTTGCTTGTTTGTTTTCGTAATTTAAAACATTGTAAAATATACAAGCAGTATG
The DNA here is from genome assembly GCF_002837175.3 of Physeter macrocephalus. Classification (NCBI taxonomy): domain Eukaryota; kingdom Metazoa; phylum Chordata; class Mammalia; order Artiodactyla; family Physeteridae; genus Physeter; species Physeter macrocephalus. Next base: position 30,428,028 of record NC_041221.1, read on the forward strand.
TGAAATTGTATATGGATAGTTTAAACGACAAAATCGAGGAACACCTTTTAAATCACTACCTATGCCAAGAAATGGAGCATCACTGGTACCCACGAAGCTTCCTGTGTGATGCAATTGGATTGCGTACCCATTCCTGCCCTCACCCCCCAGATAACCACTGTCCTGAATTTTGTGTTAATTACACCCTTACCTTTTATTGTGTGTGTGTATGTAGAGCCATAATGTGACTGTATCAGGAAATAGTGTATTTAGCTTTGCCTGCTTTTTGATCTTTCTATGAAAAAATACTGCATGATTTGCTTCTTTGGCTCAACATTATTTTTTGAAATTCAGCCACGCTGACACATGAAAACTGATCTATTCCTTTTCGCTGTTGTGCAATATTCCATGGTATGGAAAACAATGAGTTACATTCTGTTGATAAATACTTGTATTGCTTCTTTTATGAAAAACACTGCTAAAAACATTTGTGAATGTGTTTCCTGGTGCACACATGTCAAGTTGGATTTTGACAGCTCTTTGTTTACCAAACTCCTTTGATTGAGAAATCATCAGGCAATGAGAAAATTCCTCAAGACTGGAGCTGCCAAACATTTTCCCTATTTTTAAAAAGAGGGAGGAGTTGGAATCTGGAATATGTTGAAACAAGGAGCATGGTGAGGAGTCTTGTCAAAATTCTGAAAAAAAAAAATTAGATGTGATTTGTTCTTTTTTTTTTAAATTTATTTATTTATTCATTTATTTAATTTTTGGCTGCACTGGATCTTCGCTGCTGCCTACGGGCTTTCTCTACTTGCAGTGAGCGGGGGCTACTCTTTGTTGCTGGGCGCAGGCTTCTCATTGTGGTGGCTTCTCTTGCTGCAGAGCACAGGCTCTAGGCGCGTGGGCTTCAGTAGTTGTGGCACACAGGCTTCAGTAGTTGTGGCTCGCGGGCTCTAGAGCACAGGCTCAGTAGCTGTGGCGCGCAGGCTTAGCTGCTCCGCGGCATGTGGGATCTTCCTGGACCAGGGCTCGAGCCTGTGTCCCCTGCATTGGCAGGCGGACTCTCAACCACTGCGCCACCAGGGAAGCCTGTGGTTTGTTCTTAAGAGTGCTTAGAAAGAAAATGAAGTGCTGGTGACTTAGTGTCATGTCGCTAAAAATAAGCTATGACAAATTATTTTAATCAACCCCTTTGGTAGGATCACTGCACTGGTAGGTCCAAGAAATGCTCCATTTATCTTATTCTCCTATGAGCATCCTATGATACTCTGTATAGATTCTCCACCATAGAACTGTTCAGTGTCATTTATATTTATTCATTTCCATGTCAGATCTCTAGATCACAAACTCTAGTGGACAGGGGTCTTACCTAGATCATCTAACAAAGTGCTTGGCTCCCAAATGGTCCTTCCTAGAGGTTTGTTGGATGAATTCTCTCCTTGAAGACAAGACCAGGAACATGGGATTGAAGTGGGAGGGGGGAGGACTAGTAGTTTTAGGAACATCATATCTAATGATAATTGATAATTAATAATTATAATTGATCATTGATATCTAGTTAGAAACTTCCATTTAAGCCTTTGCCTTGTTCTCAATTTTTTTGAGAGTTCAGATGAGTTTTTTATTTATTTTATTTATTTCTTTGTCAACTTCACTGAGATATAATGTATGTACCACATAATTTACCCATTTAAATTGTACAAGGCAATGTTTTTTTTTGTATGTGCAACCATCGCCACCATCAATCTTAGAACATTTTCATCACTGCAAAAAAACCGTAAACCCATTGGCTATCACTCCCCATAAGCTCCTAACCTCCCCAGCCCCAGGCAACCACTTTCTAGTCTCTATAAATTTGCCTATTCTGAATATTTCATATAATGGAATCATATGACACATGCTTTGTGACTGGCTTCTTTCACTTACCATAACACTTTTAAGGTTTATTCATGTTGTAGCACATAGTACTTTTTTGAATTGCTGAATAATATTCTGTTCTATGAATATACCACATTTTACTTACCCATTCATCAGTTGATGAACATTTGGGTTTTTTCCACTTTTTCACTATTTTGAATAACGCTGGTATGAACATCTGTATACAAGTTCTTTGTGTAGAAGTATGTCTTCATTTCCCTCTGAAATGGTTTTGCTTTGTTTCATTTCTCTTGGGTCTATGCCTAAGAGTGAGATCCCTGGGTCATATGGTAACTCTTAAGTTTAACCTTTGAGGAACTTGTCTTGGTCAAAATTTTCACAAGCAATTTAGGTGAAGGCAAAATTGATACTGATCAAATCTGTGAATGGTATAAATCTGCAAGGAATCATTCATTGCTTTAGGGTGAAGATGTTTAATATGGAAGCCACTAGCCACACGGGGCTGTCGAGCACTTGAAATGTGGTTAGTCGGAACTAAGATGACTTACAAGTATAAACTATGTACTGGATTGCAAAGTCTTAGTATGAAAAAAATCAGAATGTAAATTCTCTCATTAATAATTTTTATACTGATGATAGGTTGAAATGCTAATATGTTAGATACACTGCAGTGAATAAAATACATGACTAAAATTAATCTCACCTGCTCCTTTTTACTTTTTCCATGTGGCTCCAAGAAAATTTACAGTTACATATGTGCTCTGTATTCTATTTCTATTGGGCAGTGCTGCTCTATTTCTTTCATATTCCTTTCCTCCTTCAAACATTAGATGAATACTAAGCTGGCAGGGTTTGGAATCAGACTGACCTCGATTCAAACCAGATTCTTCTTAGATGTAAAGCCGTGGGCAGCTTACTTAATATCTCTAAGTCTCATTTCCCTTAACTGTAAGAATTAAAAACTAATAATATATATTTAATCAAAATGTTATGAGAAGGCAATGAAAGAAGTTGTAGAAAGAACTTAGCTGAAGGCAGGCACATAGAAAGAGTTAAATAAATGTTAGTTCTCTTCTCTCCTTTACCTCATTTCCATTCTGGTAAGTGATAGGTAATTAACCTGGTTAGACCATCTACAGTTCTGGGTGGTAATATACGCTACCTTGTGTGACTTACAGTGTATTTATTTTAATAAGGAGCTTCAAAATATTATGTTTAATAAAATGATTTTAATGGTTGAATTTTTCTAGTGGACAGGATCTCATAAATAATATGAATAATCACTTTCATCTTTTCTTTGATTTTAGAAGCTAACTTTGCCCATCTGCAGTGCAATATATGCCAAGTCTTAAAATAATTCCAGGCTCTTTGAACTTACTTAACTTTAAGGATATGTTGAGATTGTTCACATGTGTTTCAGGATGTCATTCGAACCATCCAGAACTCATTCAATATGGAAAACTAAGTGAGAACTTCTCAAGGGAACTTATTCTCTCTCTAGAGGTCAATGGAATTTCCTGTTTCTGTTTGGACTCAAAATATCACATGAAGTTCTACTTTCTCTGAACGCTTTGGATCTGGCTTGACCCAGGAAGGCACAGTTTAATTTAAATGAAAAGCACACGCATATCACAGACTCTTCACCACCTCCCCCCGTTTTGAGGCGTGTCTGCTTGACCAGAAACTGATTTCTTTCAACAACATTGATTGTGGATTGTACTCTCTTCACTCTGCTGAGACTTACTTCCTTCTCCAGAATCAGCAACCACCCAGGATTTTTCTTCTCCCTTTTTGCACTGGGGAAGCAGATTGGGCATCAAATATGGAGAGAAATGGATGCAAAGGAATTGGTAACTACCCTTCCTTAATTGAAGAAAAATATTGCCTCTCAGAATGGAAGTTTTGTATAATCAAATAAAACCTCTTGATGGACTGAGGGTTCAAGGCAGTCCTTTCCTTGCTATAGGTCTATGTAGGAGAACAGACACACAAAATTACATTATCATTGCTTGAGCATTCATTTTTTTTCTTGTCTGTGTTTTGCCTCCCTAGATGATCTGTGTCTAGAACATTCCTATTTGGTATGCAGTTAAAAAATAAAAATAAAAAGCGGCCTCTCTACTTCTTGGAGAAATGTAGGGAGCTTAGTCTGAAGTAATAGGACGGGTATCCTCGGCAGGCCCTCTGACCATCTTGTTCCTATTTGCTTGATTAGGGATTAAACATCTTTCAGCCATGTGTGAACTTGGCACAGTGGAGATTCCTGCTATAAGTTTCAATTCCTTCGACATCCTGCTACACCCTCTGAGAGAAGTTTCTAAAGACTTCCGTCCAGCTGTCACCAAAAGTGATGAAGGGTCCTTTACAGACAGAATTGCTCTGATTGCCCCTGCCTACGTATACAATGAGTAGAAAAGTGTTTATTGCTGTTTCAAGGGCAGCAGAATGTTGGAAATCTTACGCTAACCTAGCTAGGTTTTTTGCCTAAAAGGTGGGAGAGGCCGGCTTGGTTCTGACAGAATTCTTCGGTTGTTTGGGACAGCAGCAGAGATTATTCAATAGCTCAGAAAGGCAAGGCAAAATGCAAAATACCTTTGATTTACCGGGATGATTTACCCAGATCGGCTGAAAGAATGCCTTGCAGCTTCTGGTCTATGAGGTATTTCTCAAATTCCTGCTTCTAACATTTACAAAAAAGTATGTTTGCTCCAGCCTTTTTACACCTAAGTCATGGTGTTCCTCAAACAGGAAAGAGGTCATTGAGAAACAGCCAAAGAATGACACCTGTTCTTTCTTCCTCCAACTCATTTAGAATTTTGATGATTCCACACCTTCTGGAAAACAATACAGATGATTAGATATGGGTCGTTCTGAACAAAATTAATTATTCCCCTGAGGCAGTAGCCAGACACACCTACTTTATTTTCAAAATTATATTGTTCCTTGAGGAACAGATGGCAGGGAAGGTGGAGGTGGCAATAGGTAAATTTTCTATTTGGGGACAGTCGTTTTTACCTTTTCTCTGTCAACATTGACTAGAAACCAGAACATTATTCAATTAATTTGCAAATGATTTTAGTTGATCACACAATTATAATCAGAATAAATAGAAGTGGATTTAAAGAATGATTAACTCATAATCTACTTCCTTAACATAATAACTCTCAATTGTTCCATATCTTTTCCAGTCTTTGTCCATTATAAGTCAGGGAAAATAGAGCTCCTTTTAAACTCTCATGTCATTTAATCAAAGTTTTTAAAATGAGATATGAAACTATAGAGCTTCAATGAAAACATATATCTGTACATATTAAATGGGGCAAAGAGAAATAATATTTAATTTAAAAAATATGAGCCAGAAGAATTTTATTAAAGTTATGAGCCTTTATGCCAAAACAACATGAAAGCTGAATATAAAGCAAAAACTCATAGATGTATAAAGAAAACTTAAAAACAAAAAATTGCTCCGGGAGATTTTAATATATCTCTTTCAGAGTTTAACAGAGCAAGCAGATAAAAAATAAGGAAGAATAGAGTTTGAAAAATACAACAAACACCGTCAACATAATATATGTATATGACTTTATATCCTACAGAATATGACTTTTAGGACTATGAACATTTACAGAACTCAATAGGGTAATTGGCCGCAGAGAAAACAGTAAATTCCAACAAGTGGAAGTTTTAGAAGCAGTAGTATTTGATCATAATTCAATAAAACTGGAAATCAGTAATGTACATATAGATACCGAATTAAAGAAAGCTTTCCATAACCTTGTGGAAAGGTTTAATGTCCTATTTTATCAGCAGGGATGATAAATAGTCTAGAGGTCCTACATTAATTGAGAACTTGTGAATACAAGTACAACCAGTGGTACTAGGTAATTGAGAGACTAGCATCTTATTGGGGGATTCCAGATTCGTTAGAGTTCCTGGACCAGCCCTCCATCCTTAGAAATGTTTCCATAAATTCAGAAAATCTTTGTGAGGGATTAACTTTAGGATCCTAACAGCTGACAAGCCAGAATGAACTTTAAATGTTATTTCTTTTTCTTTCCGGCATTAAGGAAATGAGGACCACAGTAACAATGGAGCTTTTCCGAGGGCCAAGATAAGATCTCCCTTCCGCGTCTGGAGCTGAGCTCTGAAGCACTAGACTCTTAATCAGCAGAAAGAGGAAACCAAGGCTTCCCTCCCAGATCATCCTGGACTCCGTAGAGTGCAAAGCCACCTTTTACAGAATTATCTGGATGCTATCAGCTCAGGATCCATTTTTTGTTGAATTCCCCTCCGCGTTAGACTAAACAAAGACTGTGTTCCCATTTTAATGTGTGGTTCCTTAAAAGAAATTCTTCCCTATTTCATAAAGCTAAAGCAGCTTAATTAAGTTATGCTTAATCAGCCTGTTCTGTCTATACCGTGATTATATATATATATATATACATTAAATTAAAAAATGTATTTCATGAGGTAACCAGTGTGGATTGGGTTGGAATGGGGTTGAGTTGTCTTTGATGAAAGAAACCTTTTAAAAGTTTAGATGAAAAGAGTTAACTAGGTTGAGCCCTGCCTGTGACAATAAGAAAATTTTATTTTATCCATTCAATAAACCTCAGAAGATGTGTGAGTGTAGATAGATGGAAGACAGCCTTTCTCTTTGATTCTGATATGTAAACAAGCCATCTAAACTCCTTCCATATTTCAAATCCCCATTTGTAAAATGGGATCAGTTAAGAAAATGAACGTGAGCTGGCGTTGGCTGAATGTGAATCATTCCCTTGTAAAGCCCCATGCTTCTAGAAGACGCCATGTTGAATAAGACTTCTAATGACATGCTCTGAATTAACCAGGAAGAATTTTAGCTTCATTCAAAGGAAAACGTTTACCTCAGAGGGGTGAATAGAAATGAAATCCACAGGCCTGCAAACTCTTGCTTGCATCTTGCAGGCTTAAACACATGGAATTCTAGTGCAACAGTGTTGTTGACAGGGCCAGCACATATTATTAAAACAAGAAGCCCAATTTAATAATTACTACCTTATGAGGCCCTCAAATGTTTTCACCTGACTCCTCCTTCTTTTCTTTCTCTTTGCAGTTTCTCCTTTCAGAGAGCTCCTCCCCCGCAGGGGCTTCTCTTTGGAGGCCTGTTCTTCTGGAAGAGCGGGGTCTAGGGGAAGGGGGATGGAGTCACTCAGGACCCCACGCTTGGCCCACGGAGTCTACTCTTCCTCCACCACTTGCCAGCCAGGCCCTGGTATTCAGAAGATCGAAACACCCGGGAGACACATCAGAGAGAAGAATACTTCCAACCCTGCCACCATCTTCAACGCACCGTTCTCTGTGCAATGTGAAGTCACATAAAATGAGAATGGCACTTTCGTTCAACTTCCTTTATCACAGAAGGGAGCCTGATCCATTTACATGCTTATCGGGAAGAAAACTGGCTTGGAAGTTTGTAGAGCTGGTTGCTAGAGAATAAATATAATGCCAAAACTTAACGAGTTAATTTTTCCCCCCAGTGTTTGCTTGGACTATAAGAGGGGTAATAGTATTTAACGTGCAGTAATTAGGTGATAATAGATGTGTGCATACACGTGACATGTTTTGAACTTCTTGAAAGGAACTTGTTCTTACTTCCAGAAGAGCAGAAATGTCAGTGTTTAGCCAACACTGACTATTCAAATCTGTGATTTGATTGTTTGGAAAATCTCGCCAAGTTTAGAACAAATAGTATTCTTGAAAAAGCAAGGAAGCATAAGAGTGAGAACACTTATTTTGATGTGAGTTGATCTTCTACATGACAGCGTTCTCTCCTTATACTGTAATATTTTTAATAAATCTGAGGCTATGGTGAAAACTTTCAGCCGGATCACGTTGACTGTTCACAGATGAGGTACGCGACCTCTTAGAACACTGATGCCGGTAGAATTCAGTAAACGTACACTTTCCTGTCTCTCACGTGTGTTCTCTTTTGGCCTATTAGAAGATTGAACTTCAAGTATCACAATTAACAAAGCGTATGCAGGAAGTCCTTAGGCAATTTTACTTAGCAGTAGCTTTGGATACACCGACGATAAGAGCAAACATGGTAAGATGCTGTTAACTCATCCAAATTCATGCTTTGCTTTAGGGCCAAGACCACTAACTCAATTCACTCCTTACATGTAATGGGGGGTATTCATTTAGCCGTCTTGGAAAGGGGGGTCCCTGAAATTATTTTACTGACTTTCACTAAATCCTTAAGATTTAGGTAACTGTTAGGACCAGAGGGAAGCTTGATTGGGCCTGGGGGCAGGGGCGGTGGTGACAGCTGACTGTGCTAAAAGGCAACTGCAGGGACTGGGGGAGAGAATCCCTTTTAGGCCACAGTGAGTCAATCAAATCAAAGTGCCTCAAAAAGAACATTTCTCTCGGGCTTCCCTGGTGGCGCAGTGGTTGAGAGTCCGCCTGCCGATGCGGGGGACGCGGGTTCGTGCCCCGGTCCGGGAAGATCCCACGTGCCGCGGAGCGGCTGGGCCCGTGAGCCGTGGCCACTGAGCTTGTGCGTCCGGAGCTTCGCAACGGGAGAGGCCACAACAGTGAGAGGCCCGCATAGCACACACACACAAAAAAGAACCTTTCTCTTGTTACCAAAATATCCAGAGAAAATCCATCAGGTGAAAGACAAACTGACTTGAAGTGATGTGATTATTTCCTTCCCTTTTCTTGCTACCAGTCTAAGCAGCGTACATGACATTGTTTTCATTTTTGTTTTGTCTTTTTTTCTGGAGTTTCACATCATATTGATTTCTCAGCTTGTATTTACTTTATATTGAACGTAGACTCTCTCATTTGTCTGATTCTTAAAAAAAGCCTTCTTAAAATTTTAAAAAATATATTAATTTATTTTTTATTGAAGTATAGGTGCTGTACAATATTATATAAGTTACAGGTGATTCACAATTTTAAAGGCTATACTCCATTTATACTTATTATAAAATATTGTCTATATATTCCCCGTGTTGTACAATACATCCTTGTAACTTATTTTATACCTAATAGTTTGTACCTACTAGGCTTTACAGTAAGTCCGCTACACATGAACCTTCAAGTTGCGAACTTTCAAAGATGTGAACGTGCGTTCGCATGTCCAATTACGTAAGTTAGTTCATGTGTCTGGTGTACATTGTCATATGCGTGCATCCTTTACAAACAGTTGTGCTTTGTGTACTTTACTGTACAGTACTGTATAGATTACAGTAGTACAGTATCTTTATTTCAAGCCCAGGATGTCCGGAAGCAAGTGGAAAAGCAGCAGTGATGTAGCTGGTACTGCTACCAAGCGCCAGCTGTTTTTTGTACTACTGTACTTTTCAAGGTACTGTCCTGTAAGATTAAAAATGTTTTCTTTATTTTTGTGTTTGTTTTTTATGTATTATTTGTGTGAAAAGTATTATAAACCTATTATAGTACAGTACTATATAGATGATTGTGTTAGTTGGGTACCTAGGCTAACTTTGCTGGGCTTATGAACAAATTGGGCTTACAAATGTGCTCTCAGAATGGAACTTGTTCATATGTAGGGGACTTACTGTATAAGAGGATTTCTCAGGAGCAAGTGCAGAAAGAAGTTTCTTAAACCCTTTGAGCACCACAAGCCAGGAAGCTAATAGCTGGGAAGGAACATAGTTTGCTAAGATCCCCAGTGGTTCGCAAACCTGGCTGAACCTAAGAATTACTCAAAAAAGATCATTAAAAATACTGATGTGATGCTGAAATATTTAGGGGGAAGTATATGGATGTGTGTCATTTACTTTCAAATGTGGCAAGAAAAAAAAAAGAGGGCTAGCATGTGAAAAGGCAGGTATAGTAAGAAATTAATGGTAGAATCTAGGTTTGGTGTGTACATGTGTTCCTTGTAAAATTATTTTAATTTTTCTGCATGTTTGGAACTTGTAATAAAATGATGGGAAAAAAACAAATATTAGGAAAAATATAATATTTGAAATAAAGAAGAGAAATGGTGGAACACATAGTGAAATGAGTACAGTTGAAGGTGAATTAATTAGTAAATTGTAAAATTAGATTTGGGAAGTGTTTCCCCCCAAAAAAGCAAACAAATAGTGAACAACAAAATTACAAAATATAAAATTATGAGATATATGGGATGGCAGCAAGTATGCGGAATCCCAGAAAGATAGAAAAATGAAAACTGAGAAAAGGTTATGTGTGAACAAAGCAAAGGAGATTAAAAAAAAGACATGAATGCTGGTTTCACTCTGCCTCCTGGCTCGCGCCAATGAAATCTGAATTTCTGAAAACGGTCTCCAGCACTGGTAGTTTTTAAGCTCCCCCAGCTATTTTTTTAATTTAATTTTTTATTTTATATTAGAGTATCGTTGATTTGCAATGTTGTGTTAGCGTCAGGTGTACAGCAAAGTGATTCAGTTATACATGTACATATATCCATTCTTTTTCAGATTCTTTTCCCATATATGTTATTACAGAATATTGAGTAGAGTTCCTTGGGTGCTATACAGTAGGTCCTTGTTGATTATCTATTATATATGCAGTAGTGTGTATATGTTAATCCCAAACTCCAGTTCACTTTTTTTTTTTTTTTTTTTTTTTTTTTTTTTTTGCGGTACGCGGGCCTCTCACTGCTGTGGCCTCTCCCGTTGCGGGGCACAGGCTCCGGACGCGCAGGCTCAGCGGCCATGGCTCACGGGCCCAGCCGCTCCGCGGCACGTGGGATCTTCCCGGACCGGGGCACGAACCCGTGTCCCCTGCATCGGCAGGCGGACTCCCAACCACTGTGCCACCAGGGAAGCCCTCCAGTTCACTTTTAATGAGCATTCAAGGTTGAAAGCTGCTGACTGAGAAGAAGGTGTCTCGGGAGACTAATATGCTTTAACACCCAACAGATATGGGGGTACAGAAATCATTAAAATGGGAAAAGTGCCAGGACTTCAACGACAGCCTGGGCTTTCTTTAGGTTCTGAAAGACTACCTTTTATCTACTGGTAATTTCTCAATTGCAACAAGGACAGAAAAACAAATATTTAACAACTAATTAGTATGCTACTTCCTGACCAAATTCTTGTGCTATTGGAAGTCAGCAAAATTGACTTTCACATACTTATAGTTCAATTAATATTTTTTTGGCCTCAAACAAAAAACTTCATCCATGAAAATGAAAGACATGTTAGTTATTTAAAGTTAACTTTATTGTTTTTGTTACAGTGATAGATGTCCGTAACTCCTATGCTAAGAGCCTTTTTGTGCATGACTCATCATCTTGAAATGGAGCCAGTGCTACCTGTGTTTGTCCTGGACTAGACCAGTGTGTGGAGTGACAGAGTCGAGGGGAGGTGCTGGGAAAGGTGTGAGAGACTGAGCCAGGGCAGTTCCCAGAAGGAATTAAGACATAGCGTCTGAATAACTGCTCATTTAACACTGCAGCTTCTGCACCAGGAGGCTGTCTCCCCTCAGCCTTTGTTATTCAGGAGCTTGGGGTGGCTCACGGTGCATCCTAAGTCTCAGTCATTCTGTGTGTTATGGGTTTAGTTGTGTTTCCCCCCAATTCGTAAAGTCCTAACTCCTGGTTCTTCAGAATATGACCTTATTTGGAAATAGGGTCATTGCAGATGTAACTAGTTACAATGAGGTCATACTGCGGAAGGGTGAGCCCCTAATCCAACACGACTGGTGTCCTTATAAAAGAACACCATGTGAAGAAACAGACACGCACACGGGGTGAGTGTCACGTGAACGTGGAGGCAGATGCGATGATGCTGTCGACCAGCCAAGGAGGGAGGCCTGGAACAGATCCTTCCCTCATGGCTCTCAGAAGGAATCAACCCTGCTGACACCTTGATCTCAGACATCCAGCCTCCAGACCTGCGAGACAGTAAATTCTGTTTGTGGTGCTTTGTTACAGCAGCTCTAGTTAACTCATACACTGTGTTTTGATCTGGTGATTGCCCCTGCCTCTGTCATGTCTAGTAGTTTCCCTCAGCTAGGACACTAGACTTTTGACCTTGAACTTGATGTACTTGCAAGGTCTGGGTCTCTTTCAGCTCCATCTGTTCTCAGGTCTGCAGATAAACAGTCTCCCCATGTCTTCCCGATGTCCTTCCATTGTGTCACTCTAGTCAGGTGTTTCTTTCAGGATTATGATACTTACTCTGTACGGCCCCAGGTCTGAGAAAATTATGTCAACTCTTATACTGCTCTCTTATTTTGACACATTTTGTTTTTTTGCCAATTGTTCTTCATAATTTTAATCTGGGGGAGAGGCTTTTACTTTATTTCACTTAAAATGGAAAATGGAGTTTCCTTACTTTTTTCATCTTTCTGCTGTTTCTGATGGATGTCAGTGAACGTAGTGGAGGGAACATAACTTCCTTCTGTCATCCATGAGTAAATATTTAAAGAAGATTTACAGTGACAGACATTTCCATGACTGTTTCTCAGGTAAATAAACTCTGGCAAGGATTTTATTCAACAGAAAGGGATTCATGATGAAATTGAGAGTGAGTAGCTTAAGGTTCTCTGTCATGTCAGTAGTTAAATTTAATTCAACTTAAAAACATTTATAAACACCATTGTCAAGCCCAGGGCTGAGTGTGGGACATTTCAGTCTCTTCTTTCAAGGAACTTCGTGTAGTCTCTTTGTGGGGCATAGAAATATAAAAAACTAATTATAATCCAATGTGGTAAATGTAACCCCAGAAATACGGATGGACAGATTCTGTGGAGTCTAGACTCCAGACTCTGGAGGAGTTTATAACTCTACACTGATTAGCACTCACTGATTTAAAAATTATATTTGTTACTTCTAGAAGTTGATTTTGCCGGGGATAGATGTGGGTTGCTTCCGGTCAAGGTGAAACCAAGGTTCTAGGGCCAAGCCCAAATTTAGTTTTATTTCAAGGGTTGAAAAGCTTTTATTGTGAAGAATCAGATAATATTTTAGGCTTTGAGGGCCACACTAGTTCTTTGCTGTATATTCTTCTTCTTTTTCCTTTTTTAAAGACAACCCTTTAAAAATTTAAAAACCATTCAGAACTCTTGGGCCATGCAAAAATGGGAGTGGACTGGAGTTGGCCAACCCTTATTCTAGTCTAGAGTGTATCTTAAATCCACTCCACACTGCTCTCTAAATCTTGGGAATGGCCCAAAAACCATCAGAAGAGATTGCAGAGAGGAATATCATTCAAAGTAACCCAAACTCAAGGTATAGCAGATTGTGTTCTCATTGGTTGCCTTCTGTGGGAGGAATGTGTGTGCCTACTCCTGCCACGTGGCTTGCAGTGTTCCACCCAATGGGTGAATTCACTTCAGCCACACATTGATGGCAGCCTCAGCCACATGGTCTGCTTCTGTAAAATGCCAGTGGGCATGGACTCTGCCTCTTCCCGGTAGAGACTTCAGTGATGTCCATGGGATTGCACCATTATGTGGTTCTGCCATTGCATGGATCTGCCATTGCTTTCTCCTTCTTCCTTTAGATTGACATGATTCAGGTGGGCTGGGCCTTGGAATGAAGATGACACACAGCAGAATGGCAACCAACTCTCAGTTGACCTGTAAAAATAAGTGAGAATTAGACATTTGTTCTTAGAAGCTCATGAGTTTATTTATTTATTTTTTTGCTTACAATTACTTGTCTAAGAGAGCTGTCCAGCACACACTCAAAGACACCCATGTTCCCAATGAAGCTGCTTCAGTCTAGTCTACCCTCCTGAGCTGAGCAGGTATGGATCAAAAGAATGGAGGACATTTTAACACATGAGTAAAGTTTACAAAATATATTCTCACACTTCCTATTTTGTCTATAAAGTTAGCTCATTTTAGAAAAGAGGTAAATCTTGCCATAGATTTCTCAGAGTTCAGTGCAAGGAAATTTAGAAAAGTAGAATGAGCTGCCACGCCAATCAAGCTATTGTTATCAGAACAGCTAATAGTCCGGAAACCCAGAGCATAATCAACTCAGCAAAACAATCACTGTAAACATGACTTGTATTTATGAATAATGCAGAGCTAAAAGTGAAATAGTAACACTTCAACCATTTCTAAATAAGGTCTATAAATAATAACCGTAGTTTTTTTTGTTTTTCTTTGTGGTACGCGGGCCTGTCACAGTTGTGGCCTCTCCCGTTGCGGAGCACAGGCTCCGGACGCGCAGCCTCTGCGGCCATGGCTCACGGGCCCAGCTGCTCCGCGGCATGTGGGATCCTCCCGGACCGGGTCACGAACCCGTGTCCCCCGCATCGGCAGGCGGACTCTCAACCACTGCGCCACCAGGGAAGCCCAGTAACTGTCGGACGCGCAGCCTCTGCGGCCATGGCTCACGGGCCCAGCTGCTCCGCGGCATGTGGGATCCTCCCGGACCGGGTCACGAACCCGTGTCCCCCGCATCGGCAGGCGGACTCTCAACCACTGCGCCACCAGGGAAGCCCAGTAACTGTAGTTTTGATCACTAGACCAACTGAGAAAAGCCATCCACAGTGCTGATCCGTGTTGCTCACAAATTACTCTATCTTCAAATGCTAAGATCTGCATCTTTGGATTCCAATGTCAACTCAGGATTTTGTCCCTGCTAGTTAATAAATAGACAAGATTAGCATCCAACGTTGGATACTCTTTTGCAGACGGCTTTTATGTGGGCTCAGTATATTTATTAACAATACAGTCTACCCTTGAACAACTGTGGGTTTGAGCCGCCCAGCTCCAGTCAAGCAGATATTTTTCAGTAGTAAATATTACAGTGTAACACAGTCCCAGCTGGTTGAATCCACAGACGTGGAAATACAGAGCCAAACTCTAAATTTTATGGAGACTAACTCCTTCCTTGTTCAGGGGTCAACGGAAACAGCTGACATTTCCTGAACATTTTCCCTGTGCCAGGAATTATGCTAAATGTTTTGGATGGCTCATGCCCTCAACCCTCGCACAACTCTGCAGGATGGGTACTATTATTATCCCAGGCTGAAAGATGAGGAAGCTGGGGCTTAGAGACGTAAAATAACGTACCCAGGGCTACAAAGCAAATAAAAGGCTGAGCTGAGTTTTAAATTCTGGTTAGTCTGCCCTGGAGCTCACACTCTGGCCCCGAGGCCACCTCTACCTTGTGACTCGTGCCCTCTGCTGCCGTCAGGCCACGGGACCTTGTAAAAGCCACGTGAGATCACGTCTCTGAGCTCCCTTTGGAAACTGCCGTGCACTGCGCAGGTGTGAGGTGTCAGGGTTAGCACTTTTCGTAGCCTCAGGTGTCTGGGGGACATAAACGACCGCAGTGGAGGGTTCGGGTGTGGAACTTTCCAGGTGTGCCTGCACATCTCTCGTTGGTATGATTAAGTGATGGGGATGGCCTGCCCATCAGAAGAGACGAAGGAGCTGGTGACTAAATTCCAAATGAATTTATGAGGGAGAATTTGTCTCCCGCTCTCCCATGTCTCAGAGTGAATTCGTTAGCATAGCATCTCTTATTTTCTAGGGCAAGCATAATATGTGGCCTGAAAACCAACCTCTTGGGATCAGTTCCTTGGACTCCCCACACCTGGTTTATTGGATCAAATATCTAGCATTTCAGGCTGATTTTTAAAATGGAAACAAATCAGGGGACAGAGGGTGCCTCTGGGATCTGAAACTGGTTTTTGTCCTCTTTTCACAGAAGAACAAATTTAGGAGATTTGTATTTAAATCACTTTGGTGGAAACCCTGAAAGGACAGAGCTAAGATTTTGGAGTAGTAGGCGGAGAGGCAAGAGTATCTTCCGGGTGATGGCGGACGGAGGGTGCCCTCTGCTTGTTCAGAAGCGCTTGCAGTGGGCGCCTCAGGGTGTGGGCTTAGGAAGGCATGCTTCTTGCACCGGATGCCTTCCAAAGTGGGCCCCGAATCCTTTTATGGAATTGGGCGTCTGTGACTTTTACAGGCCCTGGACTGTGACTAGGGTGCTTAATTGTGAAAGGAGAGACAGAGAGGGAGAGATGAATGAGTGAAGGAGAGAAGGAAGCAGGACACTTAGAAAGGACTTAGAAGAAGGATGAATGTGTTACCCTAACCATCAGGGAGGGAAAAAAACCTCCAAAACCCCAAACCAAAAAAAAAAAAAAAAAAAAAAAAAATCAAGAAACTCTAGTGTTGAATCTTTTACCTAAGATCCTTGGTTTTTAAAATTTCTACATTCAAGGTATGAAAACAGAATCCTATAAATACAAGGCTATGAAAAAAAATCTTGAGACTTCAATCAGAAGAGTTTCTGAAATTTTTCCTTAACCATTTATCATTTGCAACCTAGAGCAATCCCTGGGTGGTTCCTTACTTCTCTTAAGAGTAACTGTCACAAAATATACGATGCCTCCTTATTTTGAATGATAAAGCTTTAAAAATATTACGTCCTAGTGTCTCCTTTAACTTTCAGGGAGTCCCTATTGTCATTTGCTTTAGAGGTTTTTAAAAGTATATCATTCTGGAGTTAGAATGAATTCTAATTCTGATTTAACAACAGCTTTGATACATCCCAAAATCTTTCATTTTCATCATTAAAAAAAATTCCCATTGTTGAGATTCTATGTATTATGTGCTTCCTTTGAAGGCAGGGACATTCTGGTTCATGGTTTCTTCATCGTTGCTCTTCCAAGGAGAGCAGCACGCTTTCAACATTGGGATACATTTGAAAGGCCCGTCACCCCAGGAGTTGTAAAGAGGCTCTGAACCAGCTCGTACAAGTTTACCAGACTTGGGAGGAGACAAACACATGCAACTCTAGTCCATGGAAAAGGCAGAACTGGGGCCGCTGACTCGGCTTCATCAGCTTTCCTTCTGTCAGGGCCTGGGGCCTCGAGGCTGCATCAAATGACAAGAGTTGGCTTCTCATGTAAAAAATTACCATCATCACTGCCATAGAAATGCCGCTTGTATTTACTTTTACCACCCACACTTTTGAAATTTGGCAGCAGACAGAAATCTGAGCCGTTCTCTAGAATCATGCAATAGATGAAGAGGAGGCTTATCCTATAAGAGTGGGAGGGAAAGGCTGAAAAAGTGTCAAAACTGTATACGTCTAACAAGAGGAGAGCCTGCGTCCGATTGACTGCTAGGGATTAAGAGATGCCGCACGTGGACGCATGTACTTCCGCCCATACGCACGCCATGCTCGAATTTAGGGAAAGAGCGTGATGGGCAGATCTGTTCTGATCCCAGGCGGTCTGCAGTGACGAGATAAAAAGAATCTCTTACAGTGTTCAGGCAGGATCGAGAGAAGTAGGTTTTGGGAACCATGTGGGGATTTCTGTATCCGATGAGGATTTGGACTAGATGACACTACTCACCTTAAGATTTTATGGATTCCAGCCAAGGCCCTCCTGCCCCAGGTAGAAATACGCTCCTGCTGTCACCCTCCACACACTTGCTTCCCCAGCCCCAAATAAGTTCTACGTAAATGTGGTTAATGAATCTGAGCTAATGTGAAAACCAGTGAAGTAAAATCCAGGATTTTCTTGCTTTCTCCAGTAGAATATTGTTACCCTTCTGGAAACTGTCCACCCGTCTTGGTGGTTTAAAGCCAAACAAGTGAGTCTAATGAAGGCTTTCTCAAGTAAGAGAAGAGGACAGGCGAGAGAGAGAGAGAGAGAGATCACACATTTCCATTAACCTAGCTCCCGCATGCCTTGTGCAAGCTTCACGGCCGTGGCAGTGATGTTTGTGGAGAATCCGAGGGCTTTAAAAAGGAGTGTGTTTATAATGTGAAAAAAACTCTGTCTGTCACACACAGCAACTGTTCTCTGTCTCTCTTTTTCTGTCCGTGTGCGTGGATACAGCGTTTGTGTGTCCACGTGTGGGGTGCACAGAAGTTGTGGGTTACTGCTGCTGTCTGGCCCCCCCCCCCCATTGGCACTGGAGGTTGTTTTCTTCCATTACTGAAGAGGACACTCATATACGATTGGGAGGTCATCTGGGGGCCATAATATAGCTCCGCCAGATCTTTCCTCCTCTCTTTAGATTCCAAATCCTCCCCCAACTCCCTTCCTGGGAAACTCCTTTGGTGCAGTGCTTCAAGGTGGGTAAAAGGGCAGGAACTGGGCAGGGGGTGGTGGTGAGAGGGAGGTGGGAGGTGTCTGAGAGTGTCTTCTACTCCTCTTTCAGTTGGAAACTGCATCTGAAACCTGAGCCAGGAGGTGCTGGTCATACATCTGCAGCAGGGAAAGTTACTGGTATAACCTAGAGGACGAGGAAAGCAATGGAAAAAAGAAAACCTTGCTGTGAACGTCACGTAAATCATGAAGCAAGGGTCCTGACTATCTAGCTACATCTAACCACGTCCCTTTTCTGAGATTGTCACGGTGCTTGATTCTGAAAGTCGTTCAGATGATCCAGGAGAAGATGTAGAAGAAAAATAGCTAAAGGGCAGCAGTGTCCGGTGGAACTTTCTGTGATGATGGAAATGTTCTATATCTGTGCTGTTCCAACAGTAGTGACCAGTCACTTGGCTACTGAGAGCTTGAAATGTGGCTAGTGTGATGCTGGAATAGAACTCTAATTTTAATTAATTTACGTTTAAATAGCCACCTGCGGCTAGCGGCTATAGTATAGGTCTAGGGCAGAATTGTGCAATAATGGAAATGCTATAACCTCCTCTGTCCCATGTGGTAGCCGCCGGCCACTGACTATTGAGCACTTGAAATGTGGCTACTGTGACTGAGGAACTGAATTTTATTTTCATTTGCTTTCAATGAATTTAAAGTTAAATCTGGAAAGCCCTTCGTGGCTACCGGTTACCATACTGGCGATACAATTTAAAGGTGAGTTTATGATGCGACGTGCTTTGCTGCTCTCAGAACGGTTGCTCTTCTCTCCTCTGTGAGGACGTGCTCCACTCCTCTCTTGGTTGAAGAAGAGCTACCCTAAAAGCACTTGTGTACCCCGTCACCTTCCTCATCCTTGTCACCAACTTGTTTCTGGAGCCCATTAGAAAGTCCAGTGCAAAGCGGGTCAAGATCTGCTTCCTACCTGTGAATGTTCTCTCTGTGGACACGTGGACCAAATCTAATCCCCTAGGCAGCTGCGCACGGGGCTGGCCTCCTGTCTGCCCAGGAGATGTATTTCTGAGAACACAGCTGAGTTTA
The DNA here is from genome assembly GCF_002837175.3 of Physeter macrocephalus. Taxonomy (NCBI): domain Eukaryota; kingdom Metazoa; phylum Chordata; class Mammalia; order Artiodactyla; family Physeteridae; genus Physeter; species Physeter macrocephalus. Next base: position 30,446,999 of record NC_041221.1, read on the forward strand.
TTTTCTGAATTCGTAATTCTCCAGGCTTCTGCTTCCTCTCATTGTTTGTTTTAGCCAGTTGTTTTGCTTTTGAAGCTTTATTCCACTGTTTCACCCTTTCCTCCTCCCAGAGTCTGTAAGTTAACCGTGTTCATACAATTTGCAGGAGCTATCAGCTTCGGTTGGATTCCTTTTCTGTCCATGACATTGATGGACTTGCCCACAATATCACCTTCAAGGAGAAACAGAATCATCGTGAAACTCTACATCATTCCTGGCTTTACCAGTCCCTGGGAGTAACACTTGAAATCATGAGAAAAAGAAACCAGAAGGAGGCTCCATTGATCACTTCGAGCTTCAGTGCTTCATTTCATACTTGAGAAAACTGAGGCCTAAAGAGTAAAAATGCCTACCCGGGGTCACTCAGGTATTAGCAGAACCCGGCCTGGAACCAGGTCTCCTGACCCCAAGTGCTTTTTTAAAATCATGTCTCACTGCCTCTCCAGAGGTGCTGAATGCCAGAAGAATGAGGTTTACATGAACATTATACGATTGCAAGACAGTGTAATAATGCCGTTAAAAGGGCTATTTAATTTCAAGAGGTCAGATTTCGAAAGGCTCCCTGCTATTGTGTGCCCTCCCTCAGGGCTGCAAGAGGAGCCCCTATTCAGCCTGTTTTGAAACTGCTGCCAGCAGGGCCGAGCTCAGTCATGTGTGTATTGTCGGAGGCTGCTCAGAACTACAATAGCAGATTATGTGGCCCCTTGGCCCACGAACTCTAAAATATTTTCTACCTGACCCTTTATAGACAATGTTTGCAGAACTCTGACGTAAATTAAAGTGTAGTAATAGGGTGTATTTGTTTCTTATGGGCTATTGTAACAAATAGACCACAAACTTAGTGGCTTGCAAACACCATCACTTATTATCTTACAGTTCTGGAAGACAGAAGTCTGAAAATGGGTTTTCCTGGGCTAAAATCAGGGTGTCAGTGGGTGGTGTTACTTGTGGCAGCTCTAGGGGAGAGTCTGTTCCCTCGTCTTTAGAGTCTGTTCCCTCGTCTTTTCCAGCTTCTAGAGGCCGCCTGAATTCCTGGGTTTTTTTTTGTTTGTTTTTTTTTTTTGCGGTACACGGGCCTCTCACTGTTGCGGCCTCTCCCGTT